>NC_056725.1:1091905169-1092195169 GCF_019279795.1 Protopterus annectens | reverse complement strand
TTTGTGTTTCTAGTGGATTTATAGTTAGTGGTTTTTCATATGCTTGTTCTACTACATATAAGGTATATTATGTTGTGGTCTTAATGTGTCTGGGAGACTGCCTATGTGGGGGTACAATGTGGGGTTGTTAGTTAGGACCCAGTCAAGGATGGATTCCTTTTTAGATTTTTTATCACATCTAGTTGGAATTTGGACTAGCTTCTGGTAGCCATGGAGATTTATTAGATTACTTGGTGGTTCTGATATACAGGTGAACCAATCTAGGTTGAAATCCCCCAGAATAAGGGTTTCTTGTGAGTATGTGGAAGAACACCAGGATAAGAAGGCTTCAATGCTAGCAGGTGTATTACCAGGTGCTATATAGATCACAATTGTGATGATGACCTTTTTAGAGTGAAATTGAAGTTGTGAGATAAGTATATCCCAATTATTGGGGGGGCGGTAGGAGTTTGGTAATTGATGTACAGTTAAGCTGGACATATACAGTAAGGCAGTTCCACCCCCTTTGCGAAGTGGTCTGTCTTGTCTAATGATATTGTAGCCGGTAGGGAGACCTTCTGAGTTAGCTATGTTTTTATTTAGCCAGGTTTCTGTTAAATCAACTATGTCTGGGGAGTAGTGTGCTATTGTGGCCTGGAGTTCAGGTATTTTATTTTTGATACTTCTAATATTAATATTTAGCATTAAAAGATGGTTGGTATTGCTATTGTTGTTGATTTGCCCAGGGATGTAGATAGTGGGGGTGTTATGTTCTGACATTTGTGTTGGAGCAGTTTGTGTTGGACAGTATGGATTTGGGCTTGGGTTGGGGTGGATGTCCCCGCTTATGGTGAGCCTGGTGTTAAAATGGTGATACAGATGCTGGAGTTTGGTGATGAGTGTGAGAAAGTATTGTGTTTTTCGGAGTAAGAATGACAGCATATGTGTTTAGTTCTGAATTGGTCTGTTATGTAGTTCTTGAACAATTGTGGGCAGATATTATAATGTGCAGTGCCTATATATGAGAGTTCATAATATAGTGCTGTGCTACTAAGTTTAGGGATATTGCTAGAGTGATAACTTGTAGAGTTATAAAGAATTATGAGAAGACAGACTAGACTTATTTGTGTGACAGTCATGGTTATAAAGTTTAAGTTGGTTCTAGGTGGAGGTGTGGATAGGAATTATAGGGTTGCACTTTATGTGGATGGGTAAATAGTGTGGGGTGATGTAATAATGCTTAGTTGGGAATGAGAGTGGTTGGGAGTAATTTGTGGTGGAACAAGTGGGTGTGGTGTAATGTGATCTGACTTGAGGAGCTGTGATTGTTGGAGGTGATGTGAGGGTGAGCTGTGGGTGTGGTAATGATTACTATAAATGTAGAAGTAGTGGGGGCAGGAGGGAAATGGGGGCAGGGCAGGAGAGTGGAGAGAACCCTAGCATTAGCGAGGGTGAATGGAGTGGGGCAGAGCCCACCAAGACAAGAGTAATGTTATTGAGGATATCTATGCATGCTGTTGGACATGATCCGGGAATGTATGGACTGTTACTACCCACAGTAGACCAGTAGATGAGGAGGCCCCATGGTAGGTCCCATATGTGATGTGGCCTGGTAACATGGCCAGATAAGGTGGGAGAGGTGGTTCTGCTGGCAACTGTTCCCTAAACATGCTATTGTGTCACTGTTATAGAACATATGTGGGTAGTAGTAGTCCACACATTCCCAGACCATGTCCAACAGCATGCATATATGTTGTGTCTTTCGGCTTTTCCCGGTTAGGGGTCGCCACAGCGGAACTCTGGTCCGCTAATGATTGGCAGTAGATTTTTACGTGCCGAGTTGCCAGCCCTGACGCACAACCTTCAACAAAGGTACGCCCATTCACGCATGTCTCCACACAGAAGCCGCTCTAGCTGAGAATCGAACAGGACAACGTCTTACTGTGAGGCGACAATGCTACCGCAGCACCACCACTGCAAGCAACAGCATGCATAGGATAATCCCCAATAACACAAAACAACAGATGTGCAGCAATCACATTACAAACAGGCCACATGCATATATGGAACCATAGTGGGCCTTACAATGGCATGCAGGTGACATTGTCCATAACAGGCTAGCAATGATTGTGTCCCCTCAGGGAACATGGCTACAAACACATAACACAAAGTGTTGTACAATGCAATATATGTCCCAATGGTAGGTATTCTTTAGACATACCTATTGAGTTGTGTGATCAGATTGTTGTTGCAGATATGGTGGGGGGGAGACAGAGATGTGTATTAAAAACTATGATAACCTTGCTGTATGAGGTCCTCAGACCTGTCTCCATTTTCATGTCTTTCAGGCAAGATGTCCCGGGAGAGGCTTCCCAGTTATACAGCGGAGGAGAATGAGGTCATCATCTGACACCTGGTGCAGCACTACCAGATGTTGTTTGGCCGAATAGCCCATGAGCAGCAGGAACGGACCATCCTGTGGAATGATCTTGTCCACAGGGTAAATGATGTTGGTCTGCATAACCGCAGTTATGAGCAGGTCCGGCATCATTGCACAGACTTACTTCATAATGCCTGTTGGCATGCTGCTGCAGTCAGGGGGGATCAGCTCACAATGGGGGGATCATGCCATCTAGCCCCCCGACACATGTTGAGGAGGTCCTTGCCAGCCTTGGGGCACCTGCCCACCCGCATACACAAAATCTGATGGAGAGAATAGTGTAGGTGGGGTGCTACCCACACAATGGCAGAGAAGCATGCAGGTAAGGCCACAGGGTACATCAGTAGACCACTGTTCTGTAGCCATTTGCATCTGTACAGTTAGATCACGTATATGCGAGATGACATATATATAATCTGTTGCTGCGTAGTAATAATAAACAGATGTGCATAATCTATAGTATTGTGGGCTTGTACTGTTGATGTACTGCAATGCTGCACCCACCCTGTACCAATGCCACAGTTGTGGCTACTGACATCACATCTCTCACACCTCTCACACACTTATGTAGGTCCCTCTGGTATACCTCCAAGGCAGCAGCCTGTAGCTGGTGAGTATGGTGTTTGTTCAGGTTTGCCAATACACTGGTCATGTTATGGCTATGGTATATTTCATGCACACATTTAACACACCTACCCATAATGCATGCCATATAATGTTCATGTATTGTTGCTGTTAACTGCATTGCATCACAGTGGTCACCGTGATGGTGTATCTGAAGGATATGCCAGACTCCTGCAATATAATTAACATCCTGTCATTGCAAAATGTGTGCACAGAGGTGAACATAATGGTGGGACAAATGGCCTACAGTAGGGACATGTGTGAAACATCACCCTTATACAGTGCTATAACAGTGTATATACCAGTATTACAATGGCAACTGTTACAGATCTACACTACGGCATATCACAGCACTGCAGTCTACAACCCTTACAACCTGCAATGTGGTCCTACCATGAGCATTGAGTGTGTAATATGGAATGGTATATTAGGACTGCAAATATGGGGAATACATACCTTCACAAACACTGGAAACATATGTGTGCACACAGTCCAGATAAAATATAGTGGAAGCAGCTGTTGAGGTACTGACCGCATGCATTTGTCATGGAAATGCACCTTCCAGCAAGTACACGTCCCCAATGTCACACCAAGAATTGGTACGCTGTCCAAGACATTTGGCCATCAAATGTGCCCACTTACCTGCAACAGAGGCAGCCATGGCTTGCACAAATCTTACATGCCATGGCATGGGCCCCATATGCAACAGGTAGCACCCAGGAGTTGAACATGTAGCCATACCTCACCATTGCATATACCATGGCAAACAGTGCAGTCATGTATGTGGTGAGGATGTATGGGACAGGAATAATGTAGGAAATAAACAGATGGCCATCCAAGACAGATGATGTCACATGTAGCAAACTGCTCATGCAGGCTGCCTAGTAACATGCCACAACACTGACGGGGTTGCAAGAATATCTAGCAAGTACTAACTGTGCAGTACCCATGTCAGCAATTGCTTGGACTCTACAAACGTGTGGCCCATGGGTTAGGGTAATCAGATGTGACAGTTGTACCACAGGAAACATCAGCCAGGTCTCTCTACAGTTAGCGTATGCATAACAGAAGAGGTCCCCAAAAGGCATGCGTTGCAATGTGTACTGGTGTACCAAGACCACTTTGGAAACCTACAGACAGTATCACGTACGATACATGTGTTGCACAACCAACACCTCACCCCACCTCAGGCCCACCATCCCCATCTGTACCGTGCCAGTGCCAGTGTACACCTGTATGTTTGCCATTCATTAGCTGGGACTAGGCTGTTACCAGTGGTGTTCAGTGTTTGGGACACTGCAAACTGACACACATGTGTAGGCCATAGTTGTCAAGCATCTGCAAAAAGGCTGAGGGTGGGGAGGGGTTGTCAACATGACACAACAGTGCACTGCAGCAGGGAACCAGAGGATGCTATGAATGGCTGTATTTGCACACAGTCAGGGTCAGGAACTGTGGCAGACATAACCCTGACTCCACAGCAACAGTGACGGCAGTGTGTGAACTCCAAGGGATGTGCACATGAGTTGGCCTTGCAATCATACAGAGTTGGGGGACATGTGTATGGCAGACTGACCATATACTGGCAAATGCAGATGGCCCACACTAGTATACCCCTGCCAGGAATAGTGACTGCTGTAGTACACATAACAGTAGGTGCAACAAAACATCATGATAAGGGTGTCCACACATATGCAGCCACGAAGTGTATGCATCTCAATCAGCATCAGCACAGCTAACACATTTGTTTGACACTGCATTTGATTGTACAGGACATATGTCACATATCAGGCTCATGTAATATTAAAATATGCAGTAATGTGGTCCCATGGCATATCAAGGAAGAGGGTGTCATATCAATAAGGGTGTGTACACTCCCCATAGCCACAGTAAGGTTTGACAGTTGTCAGTGTAATTGTAACGTATTGGTCATACATGCACCGCTGATGATGGCATCTGTAAATCAGACATCAGGCATTCACAAATGACATCTGTCCACATATCATCCCAGGTAGGTGTTGAACAAACATATAGGGGCTGTGAGCAGCAGAACAGACATAATTGACACAGTAATACACATTCAGCAATGGTGTGTACACCTGTGAGTTATGGTGCACAGTACATGGCAGGGTGCTGAACAGGTGCACAGCAATACTGTGTACATAGGTGCAGTGTTTTCCAGGGGAAGGGGCATCACCTACTAACACAGCCCATGCATCCCACACATGTATACTGTTGCTAGCATGGATTGACTATAGCTGCACTGCATGCTGTTGAGTACCATATGTTATGCATGTTGACAGATGGGTAATGGGAGGCCTGTGTGTAATATCTTCGTGCAACCTCACCTGTAAGTAAGTGTGTGTGTGTGTGTGTGTGTGTGTGTGTGTGTGTGTGTGTGTGTGTGTGTGTATGTGTGTGTGTTTGTGCGTGTGTGTGGGGATGGGTGAGTGGGGGGGTTATTTTGTCTGTAAGTGCAATCTGGTGGAGTGGAGGGGAGTTGATGCATGTAGGATGTGTGTGTGTGTGTGTGTGTGTGCATGTTTGTGTGTGTGTCCATGTATGCACATGTGTGATTATGGGGTTGTTCATATGTCTCAACTTTCCTTTGGAATCGTGCAGTACATGGACATGGATTGACACATGAGACACCAGGAATACTTGTCTGATATGTAATCTCAGGACAGCTGATAGTATAATAAGGTCTGTAGCATGAAACATGCATTGCGCGGGAAACTAGACACCAGGTATACTGTTAAAACTGCAATTAGCAGAAAGGTGAAAGAATACCCATGTATGCAGCACTACAGATGCATTGGGGAATTACTAGACAACACCAGTGAGTATATCCAAATATTGCTGTTGTCCACATAATAAGTTAATAGAGCAACAGCCTTGCATCTACTAAGCAATAGTTATGTATGAGACTCCAGTGTGTGACATCATTGAGTGACTGCAGTAGCCCCTAACATATGGGGGCCATACTCTCGATGTATGGATAAACCCAGGGTGAACATTGGATGACAGCAGTGAGTCCTTGTAAAACAGACTCCAATCAAGTCAAAGAGGTAATGGAGTAACACATCATGTTTTGTGATCACTTGTCTAAGCAATTAGAAGAATGATATGTTAATGATTGGTATTAATGAGTATAAGTTTCCAAGTGTGATGCAGGATGAGGAACTTACGAGAATAATCTTGGGACAGTCTGTAAACTCAGGGACAGGTAGGTATTATGGTGGAATGTCAGGGTGTGTGTGTGTGTGTGTGTGTGTGTGTGTGTGTGTGTGTGTGTGTGTGTACTGTTAAGCAATGACGTACAGGTCTTAAAGTGCATTTCCTGTTTTCCCCTCACAGGTGGTGAGCTTGGGTCAGGGTCCCTCCTGCATGCAATCTGATGTTGGTGTCCATACAGACACTGAAAATGATGACAGGTGTGTTGAGGCACAGGCGGGGTTGTCAGAGGCCAAAACTGTGCCATCGTTTGACATCCCCCTGTTATCCACCCCATCCCCACACACAGTCACAGTGCTTATAGATACCGCATCACCAGTGGTCATAGCAGAGGGACAGTTGGTGGTTGGTGGAAGTGCACAGGACAGTGTGGTATCTATAGCTGCTGTGTCTGGACACAGCAGCCATAGCCAGATGTCTGGCAGGATACCACATAAGCAGTTGCACAGGGGTGCTCGTGGGAGGGCTGCTGGTCATCATGCCCCTGGCAAAAGTACCACATCTGGTACTACCAGATGCATGTTTCAGGCTGTCTTGGAGGTGCAGGCATGTATGGAACCGTACACCAGACAGGGTCAGAGGCTGCAGAGGGCTGCTTTTTCAGCTGTGACAACAGCCGTAATCTTGCAGGTGCCCTCCTTATACAGAGGTCATGGATAGATGGTGGGGTGAGATGGTGGGCCTCCTCAACCATGGGTTGTCCATGCTAGAGCATCTGGTGGGAGTGGTGTGATGGCCACATGGACGTAGGCCAGCAACACCAACATCTGGAGGTTGAGGTGGACATGCAAGGACACCAAGCCGCTCCCATAGTGGCAGTACCAGCCCCAGCACTGTGGGGGGGGGTGCTGTCCACACCACACCACAACCGGCCACTTGCCCATGGCTCTGGCCAGTCCCAGGAGGGACCTGGTTCCAGCGGACATATGTCATCATCAGGGGAGAGTAGCATATCGAGGCTTGTACCTGAATGTGCCAGTGGAACCCCTGGCAGGCACGGTTCTTGTGTCCATGGCTGGAGGCAGTGAACTGCACACCCTACCAGGTATGGTCTGTAACTGTCCAACAAACACCTGTATAGGGCAGCCACATGGCAGAATTGTGTGCATGCATACTCACACAGAATACAAACACACCTAGGGCAGCCCCATACCTACACACACCACATCACCACTGCCATATCAGTAATTAAAACCCCTCACTCAAACACATGGTGTCAAACATATGGCCCAGCTGAGGTCTCTGGCAAACCAAAAACACACCCTGTGCATAGGATGATACTTGTGCCACATCCCTGTCATAGATAACATTGATGCAGGGACAGGCTAATATGGTTCTGATGCACACGGTGACTGTACTACAGTGTACCAATGTACTGCTGTGTAACATGTTGTCACCAGTAACATTTAATGCTTACATGTCAAGTAGTGCAGCTGTCCAGCCATGATGCATTATAGCTGTTAGTAACACTGAGTGATTGTGGTCTCCATAATGTTATCCATTTGTGTTGTAGGTGTCCATGTGTCAGCAGGAGGATGGTCTGCTGTCATATCTCACAAGGGGTATGGCACTGTGGTGACACCTTGGCTGTGCCATATCCTGGGTACAGGTGAACACATGTCACAGGTCTGTATAACAGTTACTGCCTGTGCCACATGGCCGATAGGTCTGGGGGTGGTGTATACAGATGAGTGCATGGTTAGCTGTTAGCAGCACTTCTACAGTGGACAATGGTAGTTGTACTGGGTGGTACACACCACATGTTTGTGTATAGTACACACAGAGGCTTAGGTGTTGATGCACTACACAGAGAATACTGTACACATGGATGTATGTACCTGTACTAGGAACCCATTGTAGCCTATGTAATTCCACCAAACCAGACTATGCAGAACAACACATTGTGGAATAAGCAGTCCGCTAGGTTAATGTCATTGACGATGGTACCGGCAGGGTATATGTCCTCTTACCCAATGTAGTGCAATCCTCAACACGGTAAACATATGTGTGCTGGTGTGGTTGGCACACCCCTACCCTTTGGAGGGTGAGAGGTGCTGTAGAACCACAGATAGTGTGATAGACAAATACCTAACCTGTTAACATGAACTGTACAGTATTACAGCCAGCTACATGGGGGGATATACTCAACAGTAACCACAATGATGTTGGCTGTGTCCAAAACCGCCACACCCAGCTATATATACTAACCCCAGTATTGATGCACACCTCTACAGTGGGAAAGAGGCCATTTACACAACTAACAGTAGTTGTGATGGAATGTATGTCCACAGGATGATACCTGTTACATGTTAGCATATGCCACACAGTTCTTGGACAGATGTCCCCTGGGACATGTATATTCTGCAACCTCCACATACATGCACTCTCTTACTTGGCAACACTGGGACTAGATCCCTACCTAGGTATGTAGTGCTACTGATGTGTGTGTCTTTAATTGTACACACCACACAGCTTTTAGGATGAGGTATGTTCCAGGTTACATGTTACATGCAGAACATCCCCAGGCATATACAGTATGGTAATGGGGGATGTAATGGTTGTATATGGACAATACATACTGTGACATACCATCATATACACATTGGCAAACACATAACAGTCAGGCACACATCTGAGAGACCTGATCCTATCTGTGCTAACTACCTTGTCAGTGTGTCCAATGTGTTACAGGTAGGTTGCACACAGCGCATGCATAACTGGGCTGGATAGTGTTATCAGTTACCTGTATGGTTGATGGTGACAGTGGTCACTATACAGTGGTATATGGGACATGTACCAGGGGTACCATGGTATAATGACAGTATATCCAGCACCCACACCCCACTGTGGATATTGTATGCACTGGAACCCATGATGACACTCTGACATACCCACCATCACACATTCACTAGGACTGCAATACAACCCTTTGTCCATCCCAAGATTGCTACTACAGGGATATGCATCTAATGCACATGCCACAGGCATAGTAGGGTGATGCATTGTCATGCCTCTTCTATGGGCAGCAACATCACTATCCCTAATACTCTGTAGCAATGTGTATTGTAATAGGATTATGTGGCATTGGAATGCAGTACCCTACATATATACACACATGCACACATACATGCACTTGCCAGAACTCAGTGGGTATCCCATGCCTATCAACCCATTTGTACAATAGTGTTGTGCTGGTACTGCAAGGCCCATGTAGCCCTTAGGGAGAAGAACATAACAAGGTACATGTAATGTCCAGTATAGCAGCAGCCACATCTAACTATGGCAATGGGTGATGTGGTGGGTGTGAAAGACCTCAGGGTAGTCCCAGCTACAGGTCTACTAACACACAGACACTGATATTCTCAGTAATGCACATGTACACATTTGTCAGTACTGGGGTGCATCAGTGCAGGTGATCATAGGTGTGTACCAGGCTATAGTCCAGGGAGAGATGGGAAGTGTAGGGGATGTGTGTACAGTGGTATCATGCCACCTGCCATGTGCCAGCAGGCCATCTATCAGCAAACAGCACTGTGGTGACCCTCAGGGTGAAAATAGCATGCATCAGCCAATCCTCTGGGTGCCTCCTGCAGAAGGCCAGTGAGCTGCTCCAATTAACATGTATGCAACATGTATTACATAACATGGTTAGTGTCTGTCTTGGAGATCTGTACCCAAGCAAGTTCTGTTGGCTGTGCTAGCGTAGTTGAGGTATCAGTGGCATGTGGTGCGTACAGTGTGTTGAGTCCTATCTCTGCCATTTAAAACATGGCTGGGCAGACATATCAGTGTCACTCAAGCATAGATTGCCTGTGGATATCCAAGATGGATACCTGACATCTGCACATCTGTACAGGGACTGACAGACATCAGAGCACCAACTAGCTATGCAGTAGGATGAATGCGTTGACAGACAGACGTCTGACACCGATATGTATGCCATTACTACATGATGGCAGCCCTCACTGACATGTGCTATACAGATAGTAGTTTACAGTTATTTTCCACATGTCAGATCATTATCCAGTAGGAAATATATAATGTGACACAGCTCACACACCAGGAACACGACAGTGAGGACTCAGAGTCCATCTATGCATGCGGGGGTGTTTGTTTCCAGTACTACAATTAGCAATCTACTCTTGCTTGGGAAAGCACTGTCAACAGTAATAATGTAATGATACACTACATGTCAGTGTGACTGCATATAACCTGGGATACTACCCTTGTATGTAACACATTCACATGGATAAGAGTGTTGTACAAGCCATATATATACTTAAGTGTCCCAGACAGGAGACTTACACCTCTTGCTACTGTAATGACAGCACATAGATGCATATGTGCATGGCATTACATACACTTATTACAGATATCATTACTTTGTTATGTTATCAGACTATGATGTGAACACTGGTTACCAGGGCTGAGCCATGCTTAGCACATGTCAGCATTGCTGCAATATTACAGCTAAGCACATTTGCGCACTGGTAAGCCTAGCCTACACGGTGTAAGCACCCATACGTTTAACCGTACCTTAGTACCACTTAGCTTTGCTCAAACCTATGCAAACCCACTTAAAGCTGCTCAACACTGCCTTAACCACTCTGTATCCAATAGCCCTTGTTCTGCCCAGCAAAAAAATAAACTGCCCTTGCAAGTCTTGAACCCGGACCATGTACATTATAATCACAATATTTAACCACTATGCCATAACAGCTGTGAAGACAGTTTTTGTTTTTCCAATATATTTGTCAGTACACATATTGAATAGTATTGAATAATTGCTGTGACTTCTACAATTGTGTAGTACTTGTTAGTGATATTACTGTTCCATCACATATGTTGTTATATATAAAGATACACATAGATACATATGGTGTGATACATCTGGGAAGGTATACACAACAGTAATGTTTACACATGACAAGGATATGGATATATACATACACATATGTAGATATATGTGTACATGTACATACACATATACATGTATTTATATACATCTGTATAGCGCATCATATATATGGACATATATAGATCTGTATGTATATATATATATATATATATATGTGTGTATATACATATATATATATATATATATATATATATATATATATATATATGTGTGTGTGTGTGTGTGTGTGTGTTTGTACATTATATATGTATATATATATATATATATATATATATATATATATATATATATATATTTCTGTTGATATATATGTATCTATGCATCTCCAGATGACCGGCCTGTAAGGCAGGGTTGTAACCCGAAGTCTCTGTTGCTGCTTTTCGTTCTTTTTTGCAGTTTATAGGATTTAACATTTCCTGTTGTTGTATATAAAATCATACAGCTGGAGTTATTGTGAAGAACGTGCCATTACTTGTATGCAGTAAAAGGGACTGATTATTGTGTAGCCGCTATTCTGCGTGTTTCTGGAAGTCATTACCCTGATAGGGCCCAGCCTCTGCCTGCAGTCCCTTCGCTGAGTTTCTTCATACATTTTTCCGGGCCTCCTTTCCCTTCCCTTCTGTGTTGTGCCTTAATCTCACTACTATGGGGGACGCAGGTAGCGAACGCCATAAAGCACCCAGCTTGCCCCCACGTTGTCCTTGCGGTTTCTGGGGGTAAGTAGCATTGCATGTACATAAGTACATCTTAAAACAAGTATGACTAGTACAGGAATTGTCTAAGGTTGAATTATGGGCCCCTAGTTAAGGAGCTGGTACCCCTCTTGGTGATGGCAGTTGACCATTGTAAACAGCAGTCTTACCACTGGACGCTGCTTGCCGATCTTGGCCTCGATTTGACGTTTGAAGGCTGACACCATTGTGTATGGGACAGTTTGTCCAAACTCAGGTTGTGCTGAAGTGTTGAGAATAGAGCCGTATTGGTAGCATAGATGCTGATCTGGCTGGTTCAGTAATAGTGAATTGTTGTGTTAGACATAACTTGGCAACACTAGGCAGTATGTAATAACTACATTATTTGTTATTCTAATGACATATTTAATTGGGGCATGGGACTGAGGTGAATATTTGGGTGGGTGGATGCCACCTGTGTTTTTTTTTTCCTGATGTTAATGAAGATGCACAAATAAGTGTACGAATAGTTTTAATGGTTATTTGTGTATTGGGAGAGCACTTTTCATATTTTATATAATTTTCTTTAATTTTCTGAAGTTTTGAGATGTTTGGGATTTTTTTTAATGAATATTCAGTTGTTTAGGTATTGACTTTTGTAGTGACTTTTATTTTTCCTTGCAAGGATTCCATTCTTTATATTTGTAATGTTGATTACTGTACCACGTTTGCTTTTATTTTGACATTTAGTGTAAAACCAGAATGAGGAAATGCATGTTGTGCAGCATTTACATTGGATCTAGTTTTTGTTAGTTGCTCATTGTGCACACCTTTTAAGTGTGTGTGTGTGTGTATATATGTGTGTGTGTGTGTATATAATATGTAGTAAGTTCTGAAGTTTGTGTTGTGTGAAGTCTGATTTTGACACTTCTTGGAACCAGTAATCACATTGTCACCTAATTAGTTGTTTTGCACTCATCTTTTGAGTGTTCATGAATGTTAGTACAAACGTAGATAGCACACATCGGTATAGTCGGAATGACGAGAGCACAAAGGTGGGGAGCAGATGTTAAGCATCTTGTCAGAATAATTTTAAAAGCTGAAAATTTTTGTCATAAATGTTCAACTATACTTTTTGAGGAGTGTGCAGTGGTAAAATGTAAACAGAATGGGAGGGGAGTAGAGAGGGATGGCAATAAATGTTACCATTCCTAAATAATTTTTCTTCTGTTGTAGGAACTTCAGCTTTAGTTTTGATTGGCTATATAGATAGTTACATTTCTTTTTATTGATTTAGAATTGTGGTATTGGCACTCTGCCCAGTACATTTTAAATAATGGTTGAAGCAAAGTAGAATAACAAACCTTCACAGTTCTGCATTTTATATGGTAAAGAAATATTGACTTGTACAGTTTTTGATACAAAAATGTTGTTTTTGAATTTCATTTTGTTAACAAATATGGCATGAATATTTATTTTTTGGATCATAGGAAGTTACTAGGCTAATGGCCCTAGGGCCCTTACAAGGCTAGCTAAGTTCTACCCTTATTTCTACGATCAGCACCAATTGCCTCTGTCTAAGAGGGACACAAGGGGAACTCCTGCATTTGAATAGGGTCAATGAGGTGCTCTGTTTGACATGGTGTGGGTCTGTTCCAAATGTGTGGTAACCTCTGGGAGACAAATTTGTCCCTCCATCAGATTCTATTAATGTCACATACCAGGTTAAATTGTTTAGAGCAAGTAACCTGTGTACCATTAGACTTGTGGATATGCAGCATTTCCAGTAAAGCAGGGTCAAAGATTGCCTTGTATGCAAGGCCTAGATTGCCTCTGAGTAGTCTGTATGAAACAGAGTACATTGGATATTAAAAGTGTACACACCCCTGTTAAAATGCCAGGTTTTGGTGATACAAAAAATGAGACCACAATAAATAATTTCAATTTTTTTTCTACCCTTAATGTGACCTGTAAATTGTGCAATTCAACTGAAAAAAATTTGTTGGGGGGAATAATAAAAAAAAAAGTACTATAAGCTGGTTGCACAAGTGTGCATACCCTTAAACTAATACTTTGAAGCACCTTTTGATTTAATTACAACATTTAGTCTTCTTGGGTACACACCTGCCAACGATTAAAGAGACTCTGATTAACCCCAAGTAAAGTTCAGCTGTCCTAGTAGGATTTTCCTGACATTTACTCAGTTGCCTGCTACAGCAAAAGCCATGGTTCGGGGAGACTGTACAAAGCATCAACGGGATCTCATTGTTGAAAGGTATCAGTCAGGAGAAGGGTACAAAAAAAATGCCACAGCATTGGATATACCATGAAACACAGTGAAGACAGTCATCAAAAAGTGGAGAAAATATGGGACAGCATTGACGTTGCAAAGAACTGGACATCCCTCCAAAAGTGATGAAAAAACAAGATGAAAATTGGTCAGGGAGGCTGCCAAGAGACCTACAGCAACAGTGAAGGAGCTGCAGGAATTTCTGGCAAGTACTGGTTGTGTATTATATGAAGCTGTGGTGGTGCAGCGGTAGCGTTGTCGCCACACAGCAAGAGGTTCTCCCGTTTGATTCTTGGCTGGAGTGCCTTCTGTGTGGAGTCTGCATGTCTTCCCCGTGGTCAAGTGGCATTCGAAAGGCATGCATGAATGGGTGTGCCTTTGTTTAAGGTTGGGTGTCGAGCTGGCACCTCGGCACTGTAAAAATCTACTGCCAATCATTAGTAGACCGGAGTTCGCTGTGGCGACCCCTAGCCGGGAAAAGCCGAAAGAAGAACTGGTTGTGTACACAACACCCTAGCCCAAAGGTTCCTAAAATTTATAAACTCAAATGCTATGGAACAACTTGTTACCACTCCCACAAGAGGGGAAAACATACTGGACCGGATCATCACCAACATGGGGACTCTATGCTCCAGACCAGAAGTGTATCCCTCACTGGTAAGATCAGACCATAAACTAATCTCACTGGATATTCACATCCCGACCCCACCCCCTGCCCAGAAAACCACAGTGAAAAACTTCTCTAAAGCAAATTTCACACTCCTCAAAACCGAGGTGGAATCCTTCAAAGCCCCGAGCCTGTGGAAAATACGGCCCAGACCGCAGAATCCTTTATAAACGCATTCTATGAACACCTTCAGGAATGCATGGATCATGCAATCCCAAATAAAACCAAGACCCAATCCTCCAAAGGCAGACATCCTGTCTGGTGGACCCCAGCCATAAACAAACTATACAATAGAAGGAGGAAGCTACTACATGATAGAGCAAAATCCCAAAAAGGGAAGGCATCTCTGATCAGTATTAGCAAAAAACTACGGGCACTCATAAAATCGTCTAAGGCCAGCTTCGAGAGAAAAATTGCACAGGACACTAAGGATAATCACAAGGCTTTCTTTAGTTATGTTAGGAACCTGGGTGGGAATTCCCAGATATGCTCAGAATTACTCCAAAATGACAAAAAATACATCGAACCCACAGACATTGTCAACATTCTAGCTGACAGGTTCAGCGCAAACTTCTCCCCCCCCCCCCCACCAAAAGGGCAAATATCTATCCCAGCAGAATGCTGCCCCCCTGACATCTCAGATGCTCAGGTAAGAGCCGACCTCTCCAAAGCAAAAAACACAGCATCAATGGGACCAGACGGTGTCCCGGGCTGCGTCCTACATGAACTCCAAGAAGAGCTAAACCGAAACATAAAACTACTGTTTAATCTCAGCCTTACTACAGCATATGTACCCAAAGAGTGGCGTACAGCAACAGTGGTCCCTTTTCACAAAGGTGGTGCCTCAACGGATCCTGGAAACTATTGCCCCATAAGCCTGACTAGCTTGGTCTGCAAAGCTATGGAAAGGATCATCATGGACCTCATAAATAAAGATATTGGGGACCTAAAGACACTGGATCCTACCCAGTTCGGCTTTGTTAAGGGCAGATCTTGCCTCTTAAACCTGGTCGATTTCTTTGAAACAGTCACCAAGGCCATTGACGAGGGGAAGGTGGTCCACACAGCCTACCTGGACCTCGCAAAAGCCTTGGATACAATACCCCACTTGGGCATCATAAATAAGCTCACCAGCTTAAATATCAACCCCTATGTCACTAGATGGGTTGCAAACTGGCTCAGGGATAGAACCCACATGGTCAAAATAGCAGGTGCCATGTCAGACTGTAAAGCAATTACAAGTGGCATCCCACAAGGCTCAGTCCTGGGACCTCTCTTGTTCGGTATATATTTCTCCGAGTTACAGGCTAACACGGGTGGACTATGGCTGACCAAGTTCGCAGATGACTGCAAACTGGGTGCCATAATTGACTCTCTGGCTGACATAAGCATCCTCCAAAAGGGTCTCACAAAGACGGATAACTGGTGCCAGAGCCATGGCCTAAAGCTAAATGCCAAAAAGTGCATAGTCATCCCCTTTGGGAAAAATAAAGTGCCCACAAATTACCACATAGGTGGTAATCCATTAAGTACGAAAGAAGTAATTAGGGACTTGGGGACCCAAGTAGATAGCAATCTCTCCTTTGACAATCACATTGCCAAAGTGGTTAGAAAGACCTTCTATATAGCCCACCTTATCATGAAAGGGTTCACATCTAGATCAAGAGAGGTCATTGTGCCCCTCTACTCATCACTTATCAGGCCCATAATTGAATACAATGCCCCATTTGGGATGTACCTTACACGACACCTGCAGCAACTGGAAAGACCCCAAAAGTACCTCACCAAGAAGATCAAGGGACTCAAACAGATGCCCTATGCAGTTCAGCTAAAGAAACTCCAGCTCTACTCAGTTGCATACCGCCTACTCAGAGGCAATCTGTGTCTGACGTATAAAGCCATGTCCAACCCAGAATTAATGGACATGCTTCACCTCAGGAAATCCAAATCCCTTAGAGCTACATGCTCCAGGGACTTGAACCTCAGCACAGAAATAAATAGGATATGCTGGAGGGACAATTCATATCCCAGAGGCTCCCCTCACTCTGGAACAAAATCCTTATCCATGTTAGGCAGAGCCCCTCACTGACCCTCTTCAAGAGAAATCTTGACGAGTTGATGAGAGATCATAAGTTTACCCCTGGGATCTCTTCTGTGTCCCTGCTTGACAGAGGTACAGTAAACTAATTTTAAAGGGCTACCTTCTGTGACCTACTATACAGAGGCACAGTCAACTCATCTAAAAGGGTGGCAAAAGCCAAACACACTCTGGCTAGGCTTATAAATGCCCTAGGGCAACTACCCTAGTATCAACCTATGAACCTATGAACCTATGAACCTATGAAGTACTGCTCAGAGTGAATGAAAAGGGCCAACACCCACATGATGTTCCGAGTTATACGAGTGTGTTTCCATGCAATTGGCTATGGAAATGTTACCACAGCTGTTCCACATGCAATCAGCTAGTGGGGGACTTCAATTCATGCAGAGGCCATCAGCTGATCATGAGCATCACTTACAAAACACAAGCTGCTGCTGAAGCAAAGCAGGTGTACTTCACTACATCCACCTGAGAAGGAGTGAGAGAGACAGACAGAGACAAAGTAAGACAGGGAGGGGGTGGGAAAGTAATACTTAAGCATGTTTGTGTCACACACTTACCAGTACATGGTTTCAAACCCCTGCCTGCCTATGTATTGCTATCACATGTCCATGCAGTTATTGCATGTGCCACAAAGCTTACATGTTGGAGAGCTGTCGAAAGGTATATTCGATGGTGAGTGACATCAGCAACAGTGATAAAGGAGGGATAAGGTAGGTGTAGTACACATGCCTGTCCACAAGAATAGGTGTCAAGATCGACACAGCCACACTTTCTCAGGGACTCACACACATTATCACAGTTGGCAGGGTCAGGATTAGATTTCCTAACTAGCTAGTTTGCATCAATACAGCAATACACAGATATCACATGCACCACAGGGATTATTAGGATGATATATGGGCAAAGGGTATGTCAAGGTGTCTGACATCAGAAGGCATGCTTCAGTAGGCCAATGGGAGGTGTAGTGAGTGTGAATGGCATCCAAAAAATTATACTCCACACACACACACACACACACACACACACACACACACACACACACACACACACACACACACATGTTTGCCAGGACTGACATGCATGGGTGCATTGCTTCACAGGTGTGTAGTGGGTGGCTGTGCCAGAAGGCTGTACAAGGCTAGGTAAAGAGTATACCTTGGCATCAGGCCACATGACAATGGTCTGCAGTGTGGCTCAGGGGTGTAGTGTCTGGATTGGCCCACACAGGTGGGTATTGTATTCACCACCCAGTCATCTAGGTTATTATTGTGGCTGGCCAGTGCTGTGCAATGCTTGCCGTGTATGTGTTCTGTATCCCATAACATAGACGGTGTCTGGCATGTGCACATGTCCCACATGCATGTTATGTGACATGTGGAAGTGTACCTGGGGTGTCTGTGGCATGTTGTGTAGATGGATTGTTATCATCAGATGCACCATTCCTGATCTCATGTGGTGAGAACTGGCAATGGACACCAGGTTGATCCTGCACCTACATTGACAGCATGATACAGGCATTCTCTGGTGTCAGTGGCATCTGTCCATACAGGGCATCTGTATAAGACATTGTATGTCCTTTGTGGGTTACATTTGCTGGCTCTACAGTTTTTTGCAGGCGTCCAGTGGGGAACATAGCAAAGGAGCACTGTACGCAATGATTTGTCTATTGTAGGGATGGGACAGGGTACCATGTCCTCTGTAGTCCAATGCAATCACACTCTGGTTACTATCTGTGGGCAGTATGCAGGGAACTACCAACATAGTTGTCTAGCCAAGTGTGTTTGTGTATGAGACATAGGTGGAGAGTGTTCTCTGGGTAATACAACGGGTGCCTATATTGTTCCCCAAACCATGATGTCACATATAGGGGTTTTGATTGTCCACTCCAGCCTCTCTGCTGTTTGACATCTGTTATCCTCGTAAGGTGGACATTGTGACATATAATAGCCCTACCATATGACAAACTTGCAAAATCCACTCCACCATGAGTCCTGTTGTTACACACTCACAGCTACCTCCACAGAGGACACGTATGACAAACACACACTAAGTCTCACAGTTGCCATGTCTGGGATTAGAACTCCTACCTAAATAATACATCACACTAAAGCATTACGCAGTTATAGCACGTGCAACAAGAGCTTACTGGGCTAGTCCTTCCCCAAAGGTGTATTTCAAAGTGAATGACATCAACAGGCTTGCCAAAGTAGGGCAATGGAAGTTGTAGTGACTGTGAATGGCCTCAAAAGCATTGATCCCTACACAGACAAACAAACACGCAAACTTTTACACTTGCCATATCTGAGATTAGAGCTCCTACCTAACTAGTATATCACGCTACAGCATTACACGGTTACAGCACATGTCACAGAGCTTACTGAGCTCATCCTTCCCCAAAGGTGTATTTCAAAGTGAATGACATCAGCAGGCTTGCCAAAGTAGGGTAGTGGAAGTTGTAGTGTCTGTGAATGGCCTCAAAAGCATTGATCCCTACACAGATACACAAGCACACACACAAGCTTTTACACTTGCCATGTCTGGGATTAGAACTCCTACCTAACTTGTACATCACACTGCAGCATTACACAGTTAGAGCACGCACCATGGAGCTTACTGGGCTAGTTCTTCCCCAAAGGTGTATTTCAAAGTGAATTATCTCAGCAGGCTTACCAAAGTAGGGCAATGGAGGTTGTAGTGACTGTGAATGGCCTCAAAAACATTGATCCCTACACAAACACACAAAATTTTACATTTGCCATGTCTGGGAACAGAACTCCTACCTAACTAATACATCACCCTACAGCATTATGCAGTTATAGGATGCGCCATGGAGATTACTAGGCTATTTTTAACCCAAAGGTGTATTTCAAAGTAAATGACATCATCAGGCTTACCAGGTAGGGCAATGGAAATTGTAGTGACTGTGAATGGCCTCAAAAGCATTGATCTCTACACAGATAAACACACACACACACACACACACACACACACACACACACACACACACACACACACACACACACAAAGTTCTACAGTTGCCATGTCTGGGAATAGAACTCCTACCTAACTAGTACATCACACCACAGCATTACGCAGTTATAGGATGCACCACGGAAATTACTAGGTTACTCTTTCCACAAAGATGTATTTCAAAGTGAATGACATCAGCAGCCCTGCCAAAGTAGGGCATTTGAAATTGTAGTGAGTTTGAATGGCCTCAAAAACATTGACCCCTACACAGACAAACACACACACAGTTGCCATGTCTAGGATTAGAACTCCTACCTAACTAGTACATCATACTATAGCATTACGCAGTTATAGCACATGCCACAGATCTTATACAGCTACTCCTTCCCCAAAAGTGTATTTCAAGGTAAAGACATCAGCAGGCTTGCCATTGTAGGGCAATGGGGAGTGCAGTGTGTGTGCATGGGCCATAACCCATTCATCTTTAAGCAGACACACAACACTCAGGCACGCACAGGTTTATATTCCACAGGTACGTGTATACAACTGCTAGATGACTACTGAATTGTACAGTCATGTTACACAGTTAGCACAAGCACCACAGACACTATAGTCCTGAGGGATACCAGAGGCAAATGTCTGCAGTGATTGACATTTGCACATCATGTAGTTTTAGCCAATTGGAAGTTTGCTGGGTGGGTCAGGCCTTATGATAGAAGGCTCTTTGTCACTGTCTGTCACTCTCTTCCACACATCTATGTATGTGTAATTTTGGCCTATTATAGTGTGTTGTCCTTGGATATATGTGAGTATTCCTATCCAATGTGTGTGCAAAGCATGACTGATGTGTACTGAGGAGTGTGTGCACACAAACATCTGTGACTGTCAGATATGTATAGTCCACTGTTGTTGCCAGACATGGGCTTCATTTTTGTAAGTGTGTGAGCATGCCCAGTATGACCTTTCAGTATTTTGTTGTCAGACATGGGCTTTGTTTCTCTAAGTGTGGGAGCATGCCCAGTATGATCTTCTGTATTGAATGTGTGAATCCATTCCAGGTAGGTTGTACTCCAGTGCAGGCTTTTGTGTTCTACAGCTACAGCTAGCAACCTGTTTCTGCAGGATATCTGTAGATCGGTTGACAATATGGGGTCAAAATGGGCAAAGGATAGTGGGTTACTGTAGGTAATTGTGTCTGTGCTGCTTCTGCTACATGGTCTTGGTGTTAGCAGAGATATTCAGACATATGTACTGTTTTAATAATAAAAATAATAAAATACCACCAAGACCACCGATACAAGACATAAGCGAATTTAATGAAACACTTAGCGCCTTGGCTTACACAGCCTTCCAAGAGTAAAAACACTACAAAATATTGGAGACATTTTCCAGCAGTTGCAGGGCACTTTTATGGGGGCAGCTTTCACCAATTAAGTCATGGCTAAACTTGAAGATGACTTTATTTATAGACATGACTTTTTTAGATCAAAAGTTATTTTATATTTTATATTTATTGATTATCTTATTATTTTATGTCAAGGAAGCCAGACAGAGGCCCTTGAGTTTGTTAATGACTTACAAGCTAATACTATGGGCTTAAGCTTTGATGGTATACAGCTTGGCCCACAAGTGAATTTTTTGTATATAAGCCTAGATGGATTTACTACTAGCCTCCATAGGAAATTTGAACATAGAAATTTATTTTTATATGAGAATAGCTGTTAGCCCAAACATTTGGTCAAGGTACTGCCCTACAATGAATTCTTACGAATTCATAGGCTATGTAGCCTTGATATGAGCTTTGATTTAGAAATATCTGAAGCAGAAAAAATGTTTATTAGAAGAGGCTATGATGTCCAGCTGGTCAGGGAAGCTAAACAAAAGAATATGGACATGAGGTATTCCTGCTAGTGGAAAATATAATGTTTGTATTGGTGGAAATAAATCTACCAATACAGCTGTGAACAATGGAGAGCAGAAGAAAGTTTTCTTAGTGACAACTTATAATGTTATAACTGAGGAAATAGTTAAAAAAGCACACAGCTTGTGGCCTATGCTCCTAAGGGATAATAATTTGAACTATATACTACCTGATTTTGAGTATTGCACATAAAAGAGCTAGGAATGTGTCTGACATTCTGGTACATAACCAATTTTGTTTACCAGATGATCAGAGCTTAAGCATAAATAAAGGCACTGTTCCATGTGATGGCTGTTCCATCTGTCAATATGTAGTAAGCTCTTTTCCCTATATTAATGGCATCAAGTTTACAGCTAGGCATGAATACAGTTGTAATACGGAGGGGTTAGTGTATGTGCTGAGATGTGGATGTAAGAAGTTTTACAAAGGGGAAGCTTATAGGAGTTTTAAGGTCCGGTTGCAGGAACATATTAGGGACATAAAAATACAAAATTAGAGAGTCCCCTTGGGACTCATTTTTTGATAGCACACAACTCTAATCCTGATTTCTTAGGGGTTGTGTCTTGGAAAAATTGCTAGTTGGCATAGGTGAATGTGTGTCTTTAAAAAACAAACTCTTAAAAAAAGAAACCCTGCTGATTTTAAAGTATGGTACTTTGGAGCCTCAGGGACTCAACAAAGAATGTAATTGGAAGTATGTTATTTGAATTGTATGCTTAATTGATTAATTGTTTTGTGCAATATGCTGTATATAAGCAAACAGTATTTTGTAGTGTTTTTACTCTTGGAAGGCTGTGTAAGCTGAGGCACTAAGTGTTTCATTAAATTCACTTACTTCTTGGATCTGTGGTCTTGGTGGTATTTTATCATTTTATTTTTTTGTTTATTTAAGTTGTATTTGCTATATGTACTGATGTTCTTCGTGTTTCACTGTTGCAGTCATCACATTTGGGTTATCTGCCTGCAGGTAACCCTCAGCCATCCTAAATACCAGAGTCTTCAGATTTCTGCGTCGGATGCTGCCGCTGCTTCCTTGATATCAGGTCATCGGGGGTATAAAACATGCAGCCGATGCCATTACATCAGTCTTTCTTGCCGTGCGGTGCCCGAAGCAGAAGCAGTTCCCAAGTGCTGGTTGGCCGACTCCTGAAATTTTTGTTTTCGAGTTTCAGACCCGAAGTCTTCAAAAAAGCTAAGTACCCCATTGGGGATCCTTCTTTTTGCTCTAACTGTCAGTAAAAGTTAACAATAGTCTTACCTGTGGAAAGCAAATACCTCAGAGAGATTTTTATTCTTACTGCATCCCCTGCTTAGGCCCAGACCACAACGTCCCTTGTTGTCGGTTTTGTGCCTTATTCAACACCTGAACTATCCGTCGTTGGGCTATTTTTGCAGCTAATTATTTTCGTACTCGTTCTGTGTACTCCAAAATAGCTTCATCAAGCCATCTGACTACTGATCTTCTGAAAAAAACGTAAGGATAAATTAAGAGACAGACCGCATAGGTCCAAAACTGCCGACGACGCTTCTGTTAAGCTAGTCGCCAGTCTGCCGGTATTAAGTGAGGCGCTTTCGCAGCCCCTGATATCTGCTATTTCTGATTTGCAGGCCTCTACTGAGACCCATTTGGAGTCCAGTATGCCACAAGATGCTTCTTTGACTATGGAACCTGCGGATGTCTCTACCTTGGATGGGTCCGGAGCCGCTGTGCAGGCATCGGCTTCTGAGGGTGTATTCAGGCCTACAGACATTCATATTAAACTGACATCATCGTTTTCATCCAGGCCTAAAACTCACACCACCCCTAGAAAACCAATGACCAAACCGCAGGCCCAGGCCCATATGCCTAAAAAACAAATGTTTAGAATGGCTGAAGACCTCATTACCTTGATTAGGGGAAGCCAGCCTTCCCCCTGTAAGATACCTAGAACTGAGCTTCTTTCTGATTCTTCTGATCAGGAATCTGATTTTTCTGCTCCTTCTGATTACCAGGATTTGCCCTTATCTACTTATGAGGATTCTGATGCAGAGGATTACATTCCCTCTTCTTCCCCTCCAGAAGATTATTCCTTTGGTGAAACCTTGCACACTCTTAGGGAGCATTTCCACTGGAAAGCCAGGATTACTCTGACTGCAAAAAGAGGCTTAGGAAATTCTTACTCCTACCTCAACACAGGCCTTTAGCTATCCCTCCTGTTCTGGACATTGTAGATGATGCTTTATTGGAATCTAGCCTTTCTCCAGACACTTTACCTCCAGCTCCCTGAAAACCTGACAGGTATTACAGAGTAGCAGACTCTCACAAGTTCCTCTTCAAGAATCCTTCTGCGGATCCAGAGACCATTTCCCAAGGACCAAAAGGCATTAAGGCTACTGCTGCCAAAAATCCTACCCTTTCTGATAGAGAGGGGTAAGAAGGTATACACTTCTGCTACTTTGGCCATCAGGGCTTTAAATTGCCAGTTTCATATGTTAAAGTATCAGCAGCATGTTATGGGGCTACTTAAACAGAAAACAATGTTGATTCCTGACTGTACTGAACAGAAAGAATCACATGATTTAATGCATTCTGCAGAACAAGTTGGTAAACATACTTTACAATGTGGTTTTGATGCTTTAGAAGCATCTTGCAGGGCTGCTGTCACTGGGTCTGTACTTAGAAGGCATGCTTGGCTTAAGGAACAAAACTTGCCAGATCATGTAAAAGCTAAATTACTGGATGCTCCCTTAAACCAAGACTGCTTTTTTGGCAACAAAGCAGAAGAAGTCCTCAAAAGGATGGAGGAAAAAGCTAAATATATGTAAACTGTTAAAGATTTCCTACAAGTACACCCTCCCAGATTCAGTAGGCATTGGTCTTCTAAGAACGGGTCCTTTCCAGTCCCTTCTAGGCCTTTTCAGTCCGAACCCAGGAACAGCAGACCACCTAGGCTACAGTCTCAGGCTTCACACAAACCTAAGCAGTGGGGGGCTCCCATTTCCAAAGCAGGGAGTAGCAAGTCACCCCCTATGGAAAAATGGCACAATGACTTAACCTTAACCCTTCCAAGCCGTGCTCTACTACCTGCTCCCTTAGGAGGAAAGCTCACCCTGCATGCAAAAAACTGGGAACTCATTACCCAGGACAATTAGGTTTTGAACATAGTTTCCAAAGGATACATATTCCTCTTCCACACCCTACCAACACCAAATGGTTGGCCAGACCTACCCCCAAATCAGTGGGTGGAGGCCCAACAGCAGGTTCTCTCTCTCTTCAACATCAGGGCTATTCAGCCTGTCCCAGCAGAACAAAGGGGACAAGGCTTTTATTTAAGACTTTTTCTGGTACCCAGAAAAGACAACTCCTGGCATTCTATCCTGGACCTCTCTATTCTCAACAACTTTCTGGTAGTTCCAAAATTCAAAATGCTAACTCTGCAACAGCTTCTTCCCATGCTAGCCAAGAATGCCTGGCTGGCAACCCTAGACTTAAAGGAAGCTTACCTGCATATCCCAATAAGGTAATCTTGCAGGAAATACCTACGCTTCAGGGCAGGCTCCATGCATCAGTTCTCTGCACTTCCCTTTGGCTTATCTACTGCTCCCAGGGTATTCACAAAGTGCCTAGCTCCAGCCATTGCAATTTGCAGGCAGAGAAATATTCAAATTTACCCATATTTGGACGATTGCCTGATTTAGGCAGAAAGCCAAGACTTGCTATTACACCTGGCATTCGTACAGAAACTTCTAACCTGACTGGGGTACACCATCAACAAAAATAAATCTCACCTAGTACCCTGCCAACATATTGTATTCCTGGGAGCAAGCTTGAACACAACTTCCCAGATGGCATTCCTCACTCTAGAGAAACAAGTTTACCTGACAACCTACTTCAAACTATTGGCCACAAACCCCAGCTATCTGCAAGGAACATACTGCAAGCCCTGGGGTACATGGCCTCTTGCATTTTACTAATTCCATATGCAAGACTGCATATGAGGAAACTCCAATGGTATCTAAAAAGCCTATGATGTCAATATTCTCAGGACCTGGAAACACTGATTTCTATCATTCCTTATATCAAGACAGAGTTCCTTTGGTGGGCAGAGGCCTGCTACCACAGCAAGGGACTCCCTTTCACTCTACCCTAAGCCGCCCAAACCCTAACAACAGACGCATCAGACTATGAATGGGGGGCTCACATGGTAGGGCAGTGCATTCAGGGCAAATGGAACCCGAGACAGATGCACCTGCATATCAATCAAAAAGAAATGTTAGCTGTATAGAATGCTCTGACAGCCTTCAAAGACCATATTCTTCCAGGACAACTACTGGTAAAGACAGACAACACCACAGTTATGTGGTACATAAACAAGCATGGGGGAACCTACTCATACCCTCTCTGCAGACTAGCCATGGCTCTGTGGAACACAGCCTTGAGCTACCAAGTACACCTGCAAGCTCAATTCTTGCCAAGCATACTAAATTCACTGGCAGACGATTTAAGCAGAAATCTCATGGACCCACATGAATGGAAACTAGATGCCAAATTATTCAACCTCTTGAGGAACAAATGGGGGACTCCAGAGATAGACCTGTTTGCCTCCACTCAGAACTACCAATTGAACAAATTCTGCACAAGAACTCCCCATAGCCAAGCTTGAAAAGTGGATGCCCTGTCCTTTACCTGGGAAAGCCTCTCAGTTTATGCCTTTCCTACTCTGCCTCTCCTCTTGAAGGTTCTACTAAAGATCAAACAGGACAAGCCAAGGGCAATGCTGATTGTTCTCGTCAATTAAAATTCATGCCTCTGCCATTTCAGCACATTATAATACAGAGCCACCACTTTTCTCTCACCCCTTGCTAAAGCATTTCCTTAGAGGGGCCAAAAATTTAAGAGCCTCCAGGAGAGCTCCCACTCCAGCCTGGGTCCTTAACTTTGTATTGGAAAAGCTCACTCTTATTTATTTATTTATTTATTTATTTGCAGTTTGTTTGCCTGGATGGTCCATTGGGCTGCTGGGACCCATTTTCAATGGAGTCCTGGGGAGAAAAGCTCCAGAAAAATACAAATAGATAATGAAAGGAAGCACAAATACATAAAATACATTTCAGATAAGACATATATACATAGTAATTGCTCACTTACATATGTTCCATAGTATAAATCACATTGTACACAAATGCATAGTAATTGCTCATTTATATATGTTCAATAGTAGAAGTACAATAGTACACGTTTCATAAGACAGAAAAGGAATATATATATATATATATATATATATATATATATATATATATATATATATATATATACACACACACTTTTCTCTCTTTTTATTACACACACACACACACACACACACACACACACACACACACACACACACACACACACACACACACACACACAAAAAAACAGTATTTACAATTGAGGTAGGTTTGTAGTAGTTAATGGATTCATTGAGATATATTGCAAAACATAATGAAATTTAGTAGGTAGTGACAGGTGGTAAATGAGTATAAACACATTAGGAAGTGAGTGTAGTCAGTGTTAGGTGGGACGGGATCAAAAACATATCCATCTTGAAGTAAGGTGAGAGTGCAGTGAGGTTTTGAACAAGGGGAGACTATTGGTGATGCGAATGGAGGGAGGGAGAGACTTCCAGAGGCATGCAAGAGAGGACATTAGTTGATTCCCTGCTGGACGTGTTGATTTGTGTATTTTAATTAGGTTTTGGGAACTGGATCTTAAGAGTCTCCCTGGTTTGTGCATTTCAAAGGTATTTGCAAGGGAGGGGCAGAGGGATGGGTTCTGAATGAGCTTATGTGCTTGAATGAGTTGGGTATATGTGAGGAGGTTTGGAAGTTCTAGCCAATTCAGTTGGTGAAGAGAATTGCAGTGATGTGTAGAGGCTCTATGTCCTGCTGCAAATTTGGATATCTTGTTATTACAGGATGAGAGGTTTGATTTGAGGGAAGCTTGTAGGTTGGTAGGGATAGATGCACCATATAAGAGGGATGGGATGAGGTATGTGTTAGCTAAGGTTATCATGGTGGTGGGTGAGAGAAAGTGTTTTTGGCGGTAAAGCATACCAAGTTTTTAGTGGGTCTTTTTGATATTTGATTGCAGATGTTTGTCAAATTTTAGCTGATTATCGATAATAACACCTAGAAGTTTAGTTTCTGAGACAAGTTCTAGGGTAGTATTATTTTTGCTAGTTATTATGAAGGATTGTGTGTTTAGGGAAGAGGTTTTGGAGGTATTGAATAACATGAGTTTTGTTTTGGTAGCATTGAGGGCTAGATGGTTATCGAGGATCCATTGTTCAGTGGCAGAGAAAGCGGCTTGAGTTAGAATATTAAGAGCTGTAAGGGAAGGGGAGAGACAGATTATAGTAGAGTCGTCGGCATATTGTACGAGATTGGAATGAGGGATGGCATGATAGAAATCATTTATGAATATATTGAATAATAGGGGGCTAGAATGGATCTTTGGGGGATGCCTGTGGATGTATTAAGGAAGGGTGATATAGCTTTTTTCCATTTAACTGCTTGTTGCCTGTTAGTCAGGTAGCTTGAGAACCACTGGGTAGAGGTAGGGCTTAAGTTAAGTTTAGAGAGCTTGGTGAAAAGCAGGCTGTGGGAAATGGTGTTGAATACCTTAGAGTGGTCAAGGAAAAGAGTGGATACAATGTGGCCAGATTCACGGATTTTGTTGATTATTTTGAGGAAGGAGAATAGGGCTGTGAAGGTACTGTGGCCTGGTATAAAGCCATGTTGTGTGGGGGTAAGAAGCTGGTTGTTGATGGACACACTTTTCAAGTAGTTTGGAAATAGGGGACATAATGGCAATAGGGCAAAAGTTTGGGATGTCATTGTTTTTGCCACCTTTATGGAGAGGGATGATAAAGGCTTTCTTCCAAAGTTGGGGGACATGGCATTCTAGGATAGACTGATTTATTAGTATGATGATAGGCAGGGCAGTGACATTGGCAGCAATTTTTAAGAAGTAGGAGGGGATTTCATCAGGGGCATTGGAGCTAGGTTTTAGTTTTTGTAAGCATTTTTTATGGTAGATGTGGAGATGGGATTCATGGTAAAAGGAGGGGGCTGGGGGCATGGGTTGCTGGGTGGGGATGGGTTGTTGGTGAAGGGAGTAGGGTGGGGAGGAATTACAGAGTTATTGGTGTAGGATTGTGTTAGTTTGTTGATAGAGTCAATAAAGAAGAAGTTAAATTGGGTTGCTAAGTCTGAGTTAGTTTCATCTGGGTTTGGGCAGGGGTTTTCTGAGATTCCGGGGTGTAGGAGAGAAGAAATACCTTTCTAAAATAGTTTGGGATTGGTATTGTGGTTGGCATGGTGGGTAGAGAAGTAAGTTTTGCGGTCGGAGGTAATAAGTATTTTGACTTTATTACGTAATGTTTTGTAGTCAGTAAGGGTGTTAGGGGTTCGTTGTTTTTGGTATCGTGGCCATGCTTTGTCGCAAAGTCTCATGGTAGCTAAAGTGTTTTTAGTTAACCAGGGAACAGGGTTGCTGTTTATGCGTTTAGTCTTTAGGGGAGCAAAGGAGTTGAGTACGTCTAAGAAAGAGGAATTAAAATAGAAAAGGGCATCATCTAGGGGTAGGTTTTTTAATGGTGTTCAGTTAGTGTTTTTAAGTGTATTTATGAAAGTTTCAGGGTTAAAGTTTTTTAGACATCTAGAGGATATGTAATTGTGGGTTTGTTGTGTAGAAGAAGGGAGGCGATGGGTGAAAGTGGGGAAATGGTCAGCTAATGGTTCTGGGAGAGTGCCAATATCTGAGATATAATGAGGGTGTGACACAAGAATACAGTCTATTATACTTCCAGTAGAAGGGGTCTTTGAGGGTCTGGTAATAGTATTGATTAGTTGTGTAAAGTTATACAAGTTGATATTAAGTAAGTTATTGAGTGATTGAATTGTGGCCCAGTTTATGTTACTGTCACCTAGGATTATTGTTTCATAAGTGATGTTAGAGGAGACCCATGAGAGAATATTTTCAAGGCATGAGACATTATCATCAGGGGGGATGTAGAGGGAGAGGATGAATATGAGTTTCTGCTTATTTAGATGAAGTAGGGCTGGTATCATTTCTGCCTTACCAAATTTGGGGAAGTGTTTGGTTTAAGGGGTTACTAACAGGGATGCAGAGTATAGGAATGCTACCCCACCTCCTTTCTTTTGTACTCTGTCATTTCTTAGGATTCGGTAGTTAGGTGGTATTAGCTCAGAGTCTTTTATGTGGGGTTTGAGCCAGGTTTCTGAGATGAAAAGAATGTCTGGTTTATTGTACTGAAGCCAGGCATGGAGGTTTGGGATTTTATTACAAAGGCTTTGAGCATTTAGTGCTGAGAAGTGAAGGGTTTTGCTTGTTGTATGGGAGGGATGGGTTTGTTTTCTGGGAATTTGTGTGGTGGAGGGACCAAGGTTCCCCCCTTTGAACCAGCGGCTACAGCTGAGTTGAAATTCCTTTCTTGGAAAGCAGTCTTCCTTCTAGCCATCACTTCAGCAAGAAGAGTGTCTGAATTACAGGTCCTCATAGCAGTGGAACCCTTCATTATCTTCTATGGGGACAGGGTCTCCCTCAGCACTAACCCTTCCTTTATGCCCAAGGTGGTATCTTCTGTGGCCCTAAATCAGTCCATTCATTTGCCTACTTTTTTCCCTAATCCACAAAACAAAGGGAAATGAATACCACACTCTCTGGACATGCAGAGACAACTTAGATTCTATTTGGACAGGACTAAGCCTACCAAAAAATCTGAGCAGCTGCTAGTTAGCTTTGCTGCAGGGGCAGAGAGGAAGGCCATTTCAAAGCAAACCATTTCCAAATGGATAGCGCATTGCATTCATTTCTGCTACAAGCACCATGGAAAACCTACCCCACAGGGGATAAGATCACATTCCACCAGGGCTGCATCTACCTCTGCGGCATTTCTCAAAGGGGTCCCTACCAGGGACATTTTAGAAGCTGCTACCTGGAGCTCTGTACATACCTTCACCAAGCATTACCACTTGCCTATCTTTTCTAAATCCAGAGCTGGATTTGCCACTGCAGTCCTGCAGGGATTAATAGCTGGCACTAATGCTCTTTAACTTCCTCCTCCCTTCCTTAGCTTTAGGAATCAACCCAAATGTGATGACTGCAACAGTGAAACATGAAGAACATAGTACAGTTGTGTACACTTACTATAAATGTAGATGTTCGAGTGTATTCACTGTTGCAGTCCTGGTTACCCTCCCTCCAGCCCCCTGACTTCTCTTGGCTCTACCTCTCCTTATGGTTGGTATGTCTATTTTTTCTTGTGTATTTGCATTTTGATGGGGGTTTTACCATACCATTTAATTGCTTCCTATTATGGGGGCACCTGACATCTGGGGCAAGAAAAACTGATGTAATGGCGTCAGCTGCATGTTTTATACCCCCTGACGACCTGACGTCAAGGAAGAAGCGACAGCATCTGACTCAGAAATCCAAAGACTCTGGTATTCAGGCCGGCTGAGGGTTACCTGCAGGCAGATGACCCAAATGTGATGATTGCAACAGTGAATACACTCGAGCATCTACATTTATGGTAAGTGTACACAACTGTACTTTTTACATTGTGATGTTTTATGTCATCAACTACTGTCAGGTATACATATTTGCTTGCAGTAATTTCCTGGGGAACACAGGGTGAATGCAGCTGTGTCCAGTATTGTGGTCTGCAGCCTACATATTCTTGCACAATCATACCATTCTGGAGGGGAAGCTGCAGACACTTGCTGCTGGGTCTGTGTAAATGGTTCAGCACCTTGGTACAGTGGTGGGTGAGGATCCCATGCTTGTACATCCATCGACGTGACAGTATGGCCATATCCTGCTGTGGTCATACCTCACAGCTGTACAGATTCACACAGGTTACCCAGAGGCAGAGGTCATAATTCTGGACAATATCCCTTCACATTATGGTTTACGAGCAGGTTTGTAACCACCCATTCCTGTGTTTGCAGGCAGGGATAGTATGTGCACACGGCTGAAATTTGGACTTCATACACTCCATGCTGCCCATGCTCCTACCCCCCCCCCCTTGTTATTCTGTCCTCTTCCAAACGTTATGCAAACATTATCTGATAAGTTCCCTATAGTTATCACCTCATCTCAGCAGTAATTTGGTGTTGGTCCACAGTTCATGCAGTAGGACATGGTGGACATGTCACTGGGATTTGTCGACATGGCCTTGCATTTGGGTTCCGTGGACTGTGTTATGTTGTTATTTGGGAGTCCATGACATAACATACATTGGCAGTACGGGTGAGACACATGCCTTTGGCAGAGGACTGTAGGCCATTTGGGAGTGATGCAGGCCAGCTGTAGCAGACTGTTGCATTGTGTCACAACTACAGTCCCAGACTGCAAGACACTATATTCCCCTGGGGTGACAGGGTAGGTGTGCAAGGTGTTAATACCAATACTTTCTGTCATTATTGATCCAGTGGTGTGGATGCTGGCAGGGTGCTGCTTACAGCCAGGGACACACCTGCATGGGACACCTGTTCTGCATGAGGCATTCTTTGGTTATTGTCATACAGAGGTGGGGGGTCATATTGTACTATTTCCCAACAGCAGGGATAAGACCAGAGAGGTACCTGTGGGTGATCGTGGGGTGAGCTGGGTGCATGTGTGCTATGGACACTACTTGCATCTGACTTACAGATATGCATGGGGCATTTCACTTATGCTGGCTTGTGCAGGGTCATCAGCTGTTGCGCAATACTTCATACCTGTGACCTTTGTGGTCTGCCAGTGTTTGGCCAGAAGACATCAGTATTCCCTACTACAAACTCAGCTAATGTGCTGCTAACCTGTATATACAATTCCAAAAGTGTGTCTATTTGACAGTAACATTTTATACGCTGTTTGTCTGGGGTACTTCCCCCTGTGTACTGTTTGTATATCTGGGCCCACATTCATGAAATGTCCAGCTTTCAGATGGTGACAGATATTACTTTCAAGCATTTACTATGGCTTACTGCTGGAATGTGTTTTGCTGGGATGCATTGATTTTGGCACTGCAGTTGTGATAACATGGCCCTGTCATCGGCAGTACTGGCCAGTGGCCACGAGGACAAACCTCACCATACCTATATACTGACCACTCTCACACAATATACAACACACACCAACCTAACACACCAACCTAACACACGCAGCCCTGCATATTGTACACATGCTACAATCTATTCTGCTATTTTGGCCGGCTCAGGTAATCTGTGTTCCACTGTTATTATACCTACACATACATGTTACTACATTTCTACATAGGATTGGGGGGGCACACCTGACGCTTGTACATATTTGCTATGACTGTACTGGTATTTCAGGTACTCCATTTCATTCTGTGTTCTGACCTATCATGCTGACTAGAGGCATATCAGTGTACTACAGGTCTTAGGTTTGATTGATCTCCATTTCAGTTTCAGACTTCTTACCCTTCAGAACTAACATCCCACTGCCTGACCTGTTGTAGTCTGTGTAGGTCTGGAGGTGGGATGTTTTCCATAGCCATCAATCAGAGGCCTTAGCACAGCCTTAGTTTGTGTTTGTCTATGCCTGTCCTGCTGGCTGAGGCTGTTGTTGGGTATGTGAGCCTCCCTGACTGGCATGTTCATAATTCAGAGTTCATAGTTCATAGTTTAGTACTAAGCTAACTGCCCTTGTGAGCCATTTTAAGCCAAGCCAATTATCCCTTGTGAGACTCAAACCCTGCACCTTGTGTTTGTAAGGCAAACACCTTAGCCATTAAGCCACCCTCCCAACCCTGCGTGTGTCCTATGGACATATATGTGGCCCAACACATTTCCTGCAGTGAGTTTTGTCACCTTGTCTAGTACTGGCTACTATGGTGACACCAGTATTTGTTACAGATCTCATGCTGCCACTATAGGCGTCTACTATCTGCTGGTATCCCATTCAACCACCCGATTCCCTTGCATGCTCACATCCATACCATAGATACAAGTAATAACACATACTACTCCATTCGGCAGTTGATAGGGAGAGTGACTTACCTTGTGGCTGTGCCAGTATTGAGGATGGTGCTGGAGGGCTGACTATATCAGATGCACATAGTACACTCCCTATACATGGTTAAGCACAGGTAGTGTCATGTTTGGCATCCTTTTTACTGTATGTGTGAGTCAGAGAGAGGTGTCATTCCCTGGGTTCCTACTGTGTCAGTGTATGTGCTATGCATTGCCTCTTTGCCATGGCCTGGGCAAACTAGGCATGCCTCCTTCTGTCTACTGGGGCAGGCTCAGGTTGTTCCTCCTCTGAGTCACTCTGTACCTGTTCAGGCCTTGGCTATGGTGGGGGGCTGTGTGGCCCTTCCCCGTGCTGTTCCTGCTGCAGCTGTTTCCACAGAATCATATTGTGTAGCATGGCAGATATGATGATAATTTGGGTAGATGTAGCTGGTGAGTACTGCAAGGCTCCATCGGATGTGTCCAGGCACCAGAACCGTGACTTGAGCATCCCAAACACATGCGCTATTACGATTCTGGTCTGTGCGTGCACCTCATTATGGAGTTCTTGTTCGGGTGTGTGTGCATTTCTGATGGGTGTTATCAGCCATGGCTCCAGTGTGTAACCAGAATCCCCATGTCCTCATTGGCAAATCTCTGGTACAGATGCATCATATGCCAGATGTGGGAGTCGTGATAGCTTCCAGGGCAGTCAGCACACACATTCATTATAATGCCCTGGACAACGCACATGAGCTGGCAGTTGATGGAGGGGAAGCCCTTGCGGTTGATGTAGACCCCACCCTCCTCACAGGGTGGTGCTTTGATGCATATGTGCATGCAGTCTATAGCACCTACTACCTCAGGGTATTCTGCTACTTGGTGGAAGAGATGCAAATTGCTGGTCAACGCCTCATGGGTGTTGGGGAAATATACATGCTCACCAGCATGTGCTGACATGGCATCCAGAAACTGGGGTAGAACCCTGGATGCTGATGCCTGTGAGATCCCCATGATATCCCCAGTTGGCCTTTGGAAAGTACCTGTGGCTAGTATTCTTAGGCCTACACATACCTTGGTATCCACTGGGATGGGTTCCCCTCTGTTAGTTCTGTGTGAGGTGTGGCTGGCACAGCTCAACAATTTGCTGTTGGAGGTCCCTGTCCACCCTATAGCACTCCACTATCTCCAGCTCATGTAGCCCCTGGTAGGTTACCCTGGGTCTGTACACTCTTCTCCTTCTCCTCACTGTGGGTTGGTCATCAGCATTCTCATCCTCACCACCCTCAGCCTCTTCCACATGTTGATTTATGAGAGCTGCTGGAGCCCCTATCATTTTGTTGCTTTTGTTTGGTAAAATTTCCCCGCTTGTGTACACCGGTGGTGTAGAGTTTGTTGGAAAAAACAGAGGGAAAGGTGTTTGCATAGTTTATAGTGGTGTGCTGGGCTGGGCTGGGCTGCTGCCTGTGTAATTGGCTGATTCTGATACATTTCACCTGCCAGCTATGCTAGTTCTCCTTGATTACCTTCCTACTGCTGTTTTCCCTTCCCATTGCCTTCCTGTTTAAGCCCAAGGGTGCGCAGCGCAAACACAGTGCTCAGAAGTGCACGGAGCTGCTATTTCCTGGTTTACTTTTTTTTCCCTTTAAAACACAGTGCAAGGCGCTCACACCTGCTTAGGCAATGTAAAGAGTGCTTGGCAGCTTCAGACACACCCCCTTGCTTAGCTCTGCTAAGCTAAGGGCAAACCCGAGCCACAGGGCTCCAATAAGCTTAGAGTATGCCTGACACACCCCTCTATGATGTCAGCTAGCTCTTGGGCTTGCACCATGGTCTTCCTGCACCTACACGATTGGGTGCAGGCTAGCCATGAGGGGGGATCTGGGATTCAGTATCATTCCCCTCATTTGCATAGGATTGGCTGCTAATGCCTACTTCTTCTGAAATGACACTGAGCCTTCCCCCTTAGCAACCATTATTCACTGGCAATGTTGTCTTCTGCCTGCCATTGAGTATAATGACAAAATTGTGATTTTGGATAGAATGCTTATTTCAAGTTTTTTTATTTATTTTCGGCCCGATCCCGTTTGCGTGCAGCTGCCCTACGCTTAAACAGCCGAAATTGGCTAAAAAAAAAAAAGTTATTTTTTTTTTTTGCAGCTGTTTTCCATGCCAGTGGCTATATATTTGGCCATTGGCATGCTTTCCACATTATATACACCCTTTATTTGGAGCTGTCATGGCTCCGTTTTGTAGTTTGCAGAAATGTACTCGGTTACTAACCAATTACATTTCTGCAGACTACACTAGTCCTGCACGACCGGCTGCCAGCTTCCTGGATCACAAATTCACCTCATTTGCATGGTTTTCACCTGTAAATGGGGTAATTTGCATACAGGAGCTGTGTCCATGCAGGAATAGTGCAGGAGTGCTCGTGCATGTCCTGGAGCTCATTCCTGGATCGCATGTCGGCCATATTGCCTGCAGCAGCTCTTGCACTATTCCTGCACTCCACGCACAGCTTGCTGAATCCAGGGGACTGTATTGTCAGGTTTTGTCAAAAACTATGTTAAACATTTTTTTTCTGATCATGGTAAAATTCTGAATTACATCTCGTATGTTAATGTCTTAGTTATGGGAAGTACAGCTACCACAAGAATGGGTGTCTGGGTGACATACTGGACTCTGAAAATATCTGGTAGAGAATGTCCCCCAGTCCCTTTACAGTCTACTGGATTTTTTCCAAAATATGCCAGTGCTGTCATACATCCCTACACAAAGGTACCAGGCTAAAAGTACTACAAGTCACATCATGAAGCCATAGTGCATAACACATGTACATATCATGGACCATCCTTCCCTTTTCTTAGCTGCTGTGTCTTGGAGAAGGCTGTGGTGGCTACAAGCTGAGCAAGATAGACAGACTTCCCTCTCCCAGCAACACTTTCCAGTTTATCCCATGTCATCCCCAGGTGTTCCCAGGTTAACCGAGTGCTGCAAACCTTCCAATGTGTTCTTAATATAACACAGGTCCTCCTTTGCAGGTAGGCTAAGAGATATAATCCTTTCAATGCTTTCTCAGTCAGGTCCAGTGTTTCTTCATGGTGAGGCATGTTTGGTACACTTCCTATGGATGATACCCAGGAAACATCCTTACAAAGAGCTTTGACTACATCATTTGACTCCTCTCAACATAGACGACCACTGGCTGTGCGCTGAGTTTCTCCTGCATTGACAAGCACCTCTCTCTCTGTCATGGGGAGTTAACCCAGTAACCCAGTGAAGGAACCTCACTTCTGCTCCTGTCTGCAGTGTTATCCACTTGGCCACTACCAAAAGTTTATGACCATAAGTGAAGATGGGAACTACCATAGGTGAGGATGGGGCCAACTATAGATGAGGAATGGGACGCAGACTAACTGGTAAACTGAGGGGTTCATCCTAGGGCTCAGCTCCAGCTTCATTGCCATATGGTATATCATTTACAATATATTGCCACAGTTACACCTTATTGCTTCTCGGTCTCCCAATCCCCTAAACCTTCACCCATAAACAAATGTCCAAATCAAGTTTCATGATCCATTAAATGCATGAGCAAGTCAGTGTAACAACACATCGGGCTCATTGGCTTAAAATGAAAATAAAGAGGAATAGTGTCTCTTTCGTGCAGAAGAGGGTCATTCAGAATAAACCATACACTGTGCTGACAGACTGTGAACTGTAGAAATATTCCCCCTGATAACTTCAAGTTAAAACCAAAGATGATCTTTGAAAAAAACGGCATGGCCATGACAATTTGTATCCATTTCTTTTTTGGACAGGTATTACTTAAGCATAGGGTGTAGCCAAAAATCTGATCAAACACTCATCATCTTCTTTCAGCTGTTCCCATTAGGGGTCGCCACAGCGGATCATCTGTTTCCATTTCTTCCTGTCCTCTGCATCATGCTCTTTCACACCAACCGCCTGCATGTCCTCTCTCACCATATCCATAAACCTCATCTTAGGCCTTCCTCTTTTCCTCTTACCTGGCAGCTCCATCCTTAGCATCCTTTTCCCAATATACCCAGCATCCCTCCTCAGCGCATGTCCAAACCAACACAATCTCACCTCTCTTGCTTTGTCTCCAAACTGTCCAACCTGAGCTGACCCTCTAATATACTGATTCCTAATCCTGTCCATCCTAGTCACACCCAGTGCAAATCTTAACATCTTTAACTCTGCCACATCCAGCTCTGACTCCTGCCTTTTCGACAATGCTACCGTCTCCAACCCATATAACATAGCTGGTCTCTCTACCCTCTTGCAGACCTTCCCTTTCACTCTTATTGGTATCCATCCATCACACATCACTCCTGACACTCTTCACCACCCATTCCACCCTGCCTGTACTCTCTTCTTCACCTCTCTTCCACACTCACCATTACTCTGAACTGTTGATCCCAAGTACTTAAACTCATCCACCTTTACCAACTCTACTCCCTGCATCCTCACCATTCCTCTACCCTCCCTCTCATTTACACACATATATTCTGTTTTAGCCCTGCTGACCTTCATTCCTCTCCTCTCTAAAGCATATCTCCACCTCTCCAGGGTCTCCTCAACCTAGTTCCTACTCTCACTACATATCACATCATAGTCCACGGGGCCTCCTGTCTAATCTCATCTGTCAACCTGTCCATCACCACTGCAAATAACAAAGGGCTCAGAGCTGATCCTTGATGTAAACCCACCTCCACCTTAAACGGATCTGTCACTCCCACTGCAGTCCTTATCACTGTCACACTACCCTTGTACATATCCTGTACCACTCTTGCATACTTCTCTGCCACTCCCGACTTCCTCATACAATACCACAACTCTTCTCTAGGCACCCTGTCATATGCTTTCTCCAAGTCTACAATGACACAATGCAACTCCTTCTGACCTTCTCTGTATTTCTCCAACAACACTCTCAGAGAAAATATTGCATCTGTAGTGCTCTTTCCTAGCATGAAACCATACTGCTGATCACTAATCATCACCTCCCTTCTTAACCTAGCTTCCACTACTCTTTCCCATAACTTCAAGCTGTGACTGATCAATTTTATCCCTCTGTAGTTACTGCAGCTCTGCACATCACCCTTATTCTTAAAGATAGGTACCAAAACACTTTTTCTCCAGTCCTCAGGCATTCTCTGACTTTCCAAAATTTCATTAAACAATCTGGTTAAAAATTCCACTGCCATTTCTCCTAAGCACCTTCATGCTTCCACTGGTATGTCATCTGGGCCAACAGCTTTTCCATTCTTCATCCTCTTCATAGCTGTCCTTACTTCCTCCTTGCTAATCTGCTTAACTTCCTGATTCACTATCCCCACATCATCCAACCTTCTCTCTCTCTCATTCTCTTCATTCATCAGCCCTTCAAAGTACTCTTTCCATCTACTCAACATACTCTCCTCACGAGTGAGTACGTTTCCCTCACTGTCCTTTATCGCCCTTACCTGCTGCACATCTTTCCCAGCTCTGTTCCTCTGTCTAGCCAATTGGTATAGGTCCTTTTCTCCCTCTTTAGTGTCCAATCTCTCATACAACTCTCTATATGCCTTATCCTTAGCCTTCACCACCTCTCTCTTTGCCATGCGCCTCATCTCCTTATACTCATGTCTACTTTCTTCATCTCTTTGACAATCCCACTTCTTCTTCACCAGCCTCTTCCTCTGTATACTCTCCTGTACTTCCTCATTCCACCACCATGTCTCCTTCTCCTCCTTCCTCTATCCAGATGTCACACCAAGCACCTTCCTAGCAGTCTCCCTTACTAGCTCTGCTGTAGTTACCCAGTTATTCGGTAACTCTTCATTGCCTCCCAGTGCCTGTCTTAACTCTTCCCTGAACTCCACCTCACAATCACCCTTTTTTAACTTCTACCATTTAATCCTTGGCACTGCTTTCACACTCCTCCTCCGCTTCTTGATCACCAACATCATCCTGCAGACCACCATTCTATGCTGCTTAACTACACTTTCCCCAGTCACCACTTTACAGTCTCCAATCTCCTTCAGACTGGCCCTCCTACATAGGATATAATCCACCTGTGTGCATCTTCCTCCACTCTTGTACATCACCCTATGCTTCTCCCTCTTCTTAAAATACGTATTTACCAAAGCCATGTCCATCCTTTTCGCAAAATCCACAATCATCTGGCCTTCTGCATTCCTCTCCTTAACACCATACCTACCCATCACTTCCTCATCCCCTCTGTTCACTTCACCAACATGCCCATTGAAGTCCGCTCCAATCACTAGTCTCTCACCCTTGGGTACACTCACCACCACTTCATCCAACTCACTCCAAAATTTTTCTTTCTCATCCATCGCACACCCAACTTGTGGAGCATATGCACTAACAACATTCATCATTACACCATCAATTTCAAGCTTCATAAACATCACTCTATCAGACACTCTCTTCACTTCCAAAACACTCTTGGCATACTGTTCTGTTAGGATAACCCCTACCCCATTTCTTCTGCCATCCACACCATGATAGAACAATTTGATCCCACCTCCTATACACCTGGTCTTACTTCCCTTCCATCTGGTCTCTTGCACGCACAATATATCAACCTTCCTTCTCTCCATCATATCAGCTAGCTCTCTCCCTATACCAGTCATACTGCCAACATTCAAAGTTCCTCCCCTCAGTACTACACTCCTAACCTTCCTCCTCTCTTCCTGCCTTTGGGCTTGCCTTCCCCCTCTTCTTCTTCTTCAGCAAAAAATCTGATCAAACACTATTAACAGAAATTCATAGCCTGATATTTTTCATTTCATATTCCACATTTTGTAGTTAAATAAACTGTCAGAAGCTGCCAGGAATGCTAAGGATGATGTCTGACAAGAGCTGACTGTCATGAAGGCTAAGTGATATGTAAAGGAGAAGTGAGAGTGTTATCAAAGAAACACTACATTAATTAAAACTGACGTGTGGCTAAGAGGTATTCAGAGGGTAGGCATGAAGATGGTTGGCAGTGAAATGGGATCTTGCATGTTAATTCTTTAATCTGCTGCCGTTTAAAGATCAAGGACTACTGATATGAAACCATCCTTCAGACGCTGCATGCCTTATGCAGATGAGTGAATAAATTCTTCCACAGAACATTCTTTTTTCTGTGTAAGTTACAAAATGGTCCTCAAATGCCTCTGACCTTCCATCTGTAGGTCCCACCTATTTCCTTCACCTATGCAGTAGAAGTGCATCTTCTTTGAACTGCTGACAACTTTTAACTTTTCTAAGTGAAATGTGGAATGGACATACTTAAACTTCCTCCAGCATCCTAAAGTGTGCTGTAGGTGAAGTGTCAGTATACTCCAGACTGTGTGTGTGTGTGTGTGTGTGTGTGTGTGTGTGTGTGTGTGTGTGTGTGTGTGTGTGTGTGTGTGTGTGTGTGTGTGTTTGCGTGTGTTCCTGTACATCTGTTTTAGTGTGCATGTCTGTGTATGTTTGTTTGTGTGTGTGCACGTCTGCATATGTGTGTATGTGCATATCTTATGATGACCTGACACTCAGTTCAGGATGAGCATCTATGCTTTGCACCTCTTGAGATTGGCTAAAGCTCCCCTGTGGCCATGCAATGGCTTAAGCAGGAAATTGGACAATGAATAAATGAATTCTATACATTATTTCAGTAAAAACTTTAACTTTCACTGTGCATATGGCTGTTTAAAGTGAGACAATAACTTTATAACTTTAATAATGTGTTTATACATCTTTAAAGTGAGCAATAGCATGAGAAAATTGTTAGGATTCTAGTCACATTTTTAACATGTTATCTCTGCAATCCCATCTTATTAACTACGGCATTGCCACTGCACGTTTGCTCTGACATTTGATTTTGGAATGAAATAATTTCTTGGCAATTAGCTGAACATTTTCATAACTTTAATTAATCAGATAGGGTCCCACGATGAACAAATTAAAGTATTTTGACCAGAATATTGAAAGTGGCCCAGATCACAGGTATGCACTTAAAGTGGTGAATGCACATTTTGATCCAAAACTCATGGTATACGAGTTCTCCAGAACATCTAATGAACCTAACAACTGGTCACCTGTTTTCAGATCCACCACAGAATATTCATCTGTATCCAGGAATGAAAAGTGGTTATTGTACAAAATCATGAGTATCCCACAGTTATGGGTTTGATACTCTGTCTCTATTTACTAATGGAGAGACTCTAAGCAAATTGCTTTACCAAACTGTGGTCCATGATCAGCCCTGAAAACAGGCACTTTTTCTAGTGGATTTACACTCTAAACAAATGAAATAAATAAACAAAAAAACTCTTCAACTGAGAAAGGTGACAATGGTTTTGCTAATTGTAATTCATGAAGAAGGGTCATGAAAACAATATATGGACATTATGTGCCTGATATCTTGAAAATCACCACTGCATTGACTGTGCATTTTATTTTGCAAGATAATGTTTTATTAATTAAACTAAAACTCTATCCTCTCTTTCTCTTTATCTTATCTCAACATCATGATTTACAATAATAGCTTTATATTACCAAATATTAACAAAGTGTTGATTTCCTCTTAATTAATCAATTACCCGTCATACAGACTAACAGACAATACACATCCCACCAGGCTTTTTTCGCAATTGAAAAATTTCCATTATTCTGTGTTAAAATGTGTCCTGCCTACATGACATATGTTGGCTGCCAGTCTAAGCTAGATACTCAAAGGCTAATGGAAAGTGCCAAACCAAGCCTGTGACATGTGAACTTGTAGACACAGATGGCTAAGCAGGTCAGATTGGGAAATGAGAAGAAGCATTGGACCTTAACAATACACTATGGGGAATGGTGATGAAATGACTAGGATTTACACAAAGAAGGCATTACAAACTGTAATGTAGCTCTGTTTTATACAGAAATGTTTAAATGCACCATAAAGGCATCTTAGCTACTTACTGTTGACACAAATCAGACACTCGGTGAGAAATATACATCAACGCTGTCCTCAGAAATAGTGTAAGGAACTATTGATTTACTGTACTGGTATTTTAAATAAATGTAGAAACAAGCCACATAAAATGTGGTGCCCAGTCCATAATCTCCTATTATGCTGAGTAAGTGCAGGATGGACACAGGACTGAGTGAAAAACAAAATCATGTTAGTATGGCATTGGTATCAGGACATTTGGGGATATAACAAATTATAATAACTACTAAACAGCCAGAATGATGCTGGGGGTGGGGCCGGTACTACACAAAAGATCCATGTGTATCCATCTATATAAAATTATATATATATATATATATATATATATATATATATATATATATATATATATATTTCAAGTTTCTAGGTGGAGATTAGCAACAGTAATGGAGCACTGCAGGCAAATTATCATATAACATAATAAAATTATCACATCATACAATTATCACAAAATACAAGCTCAAGGAGAACAAAAAACATCAAAGGAATCTCTATTCATTCCCCAAAAATTATACATGACAAGTACTTTTGTTATAACAGGTGGTTGGGCTTTTTCATGTGATTTAAAAATCTCCAGCATTACCGATGGTATTTAAAACCTCTATCACATGATCACACATGACCTTAATATTTTAAAAGGATAGATCTCAGCCTCATCTTTAAGGTACAGCAGTAATTTAATCCTAGTGCTGTTACAGGACATAACTCCGCACTTTCAACCAAGTTCAAAATCTGACCTTCCTGAACCCAGCAGTAACAACGTAAAGAATATAAAATGTAAAACATTGGGAATCACACGTACCAGAAACATACTTTCTTAGTGCACTTAAAACATTTCTTTTCTAAATATCATATGCATGTTATGCTATACATTTCCTAAAATGTCTTATTTACCTATATAAAATAAAGCATAGAGACTGCAAATAACTATGTACACAAAATTTGATGTTATAGTCTGCATTATAACAAAAATGATAGGATCTATAAAACAGTCATTGTCACCGATAAATGTGCGATGTGAACAATGCCTACATGGATGCATGCCTAAACAACCAAAACAGACTTCAGTCTTAGCTCCTGTTTTCATATAGCATAATTGCCTCTTCAAATTCTTCTTACTTTTAAAACGGTAATCTAGCTGACTGTAATGATAAGATGAATATGCTGCTAAAATGTTTGTATATATTGTGTATATATAAGATTTCAATTGCAGTTCTAAAGTATGGTGCTGCCCTTTTAAAAATGTATGCTGTCCATAATGTATTGCAATTCCTAAACCATAGTCAGTTGGATGTTAGATCCTGAACTATTAATATGGTTTATGTTGAGCCTCTATGTTGTTAACAATAAATGTTACCTATTTTCTGAAACTAATAGTGAATCCTAACATTTCTGTCTCAATCAAACAATGAATATTATTCAATAACCATTGATGCTACATCTGACATGGTGTCAGAACCAAGATCTCCTCGATGAGCATAAAATAAAAAAATGCCTTAATATTTATAAAACCCTACCACACCACCCAAAGTGAATTCAGACACTCAGAGTCAAATTATTTTACTGATAATAGATGTTTTACTTTGCAAATGTTTTGTTTTTCCAAACTGAATTTATTTAGCACAGAAAAACAAATTTCTTTACCAATAATGAGTCAGAGTATTGTGCTACATATGGCAGAAGATGTAAGAAATGTAAGACATTGAGACATTTTGCTGTCATTTTCAAAACAAAGTTAATTAAAGAAGCTGCTATAAAAGCATTTTTTTCCTGGGTTCAGTCAGTACTTTTTCTGATGCTGAAGCAGACTGGTTGACTAAAATTCCTATTCAGGAAACTTTTGTAAGCTTCAGTATTGATACAGATTCTAATGTTATTGTGATATTATGTGCTGCTTATAGACGTTTCTCAAAGCATCTGCATCTGTATGAAGGACATATTGAAATTCAAAGTCTCGCAGACAAAGTGATGATATGCATAGGTGGATTTCTAGCTATGTCTGAGTGGAAAGGGTACATGTCTGAGTTTTGGGTTTATGCGCTGGATGGTTCATACATAAATAATTTGCTCAGCAGAGCTGTGGCATGTGAAATGGGCTTAATTGTCAAAATATACAAAGTCATCATAGACATTTTTGGTACATTTGGCCTGCTTGATTGTGGACCATTTAAGATTAAGCTGAAACTGAATGCTATTCCATATGGCATGACCACTCGTAGGAGGATGCCATTTCTTGTGATGTCCAAAGTAGAGGCAGAACTTAAATGAATGCAGAGCCTTGGCATTACTGAAAGTGTGACAAAAGTGACTGAGCGGTGAGCTCCCGTGGTCTCAGTAAGTAAAATAAATAGTCACGTGAGACTGTGATGATTTAAAAAGCTCATTGATCCAGTTGTGTGTGAAAATATTGCTGGTTTACCAATGGTGCAACATCTGACATGATGACTCTGTTACTATATTCTAATCAAAACCAGTAGTTAAAATACCCCTATTATGCTTAGCAGTATAACATGTTAAAGTGACTTCACTAGAATAGGCTGCTGGTAACCTTAATCTATTTATGGATTCATTCATTCTTTCACTCATTCATTTACTACTTAGGTACGTGGACTAGAACAAAGATCTTTTTCATCCACAAGCCTGACCAAAAGATAAACTACACATTTACAATAGTTGGAAATCAGACAGTGAGTGAACATGACTGTACAGAGGTATAAGATATACTAGCTACATATCACAATAACATTAGAATCTGTATCAATACTGAAGCTCACAAAAGCCACCATAGCCAGAACTCATCTGTTATCTATACTTTTGTATGCCTCCCCAATCTTAACAAACCTTCACCAAGCAGAACTTTCAAAAACTGAATCATGCTACAACAAAATTGCAAAATTTGCTAATGAAGCCACATATAGGTCCCATCACTGCCAATCCCTCAGACAACTCAACTGGCTTGAGTTACCCCAAATCCTTCTGCTCAACCAACTCACCACTGTCCATAAGCTCTACTACCTTCCTAGGAAAACCCCAGCCTTGCAACAAATAATTCAACACTATACTCCCTCCAGAAACTTAAGATCAACACAACAAAACCACATAAAGGTCATCAAGCACAAAAATGAAGCTGGCAAATCACTCTACGCCTGCTGCATTGCTAAAACCTGGAACCTCCTACCCAATCACCTAACCTCAATATCCTCACCTTCCCTCTTCAAAAAAAAACATAAAATCACATTTTATGCAACACTGGCAATGTCCATGTCTCCCCCCAGGCTAGACCAAACAAGTCACAACTATTAGTACTCACTTAAACACCATCGTCCTCAACCACTAATAGCTTAGTGACACAAAGCTATACCACCAATTATGCTTTACCATCTTACCCCTTTTGCACATATTTTAGCAAATACTTCTATAAATCTCAGATCAAACTACTGTTTTGATCCATATTCAACAAACATACTGTACTCTGAGCCAAAATATCCTGTACCTTGCAAATATTACTAATGTAATGTAACTAACTTTGTAACTGTCTGCAAATTCTACTATTGTAATGTAACTAACTTTGTAACTGTCTTCATGAATACTGTCTCATATCATACTAATGTTAATTAACTAAGGTTCTGTCTAACTGTTAATGTTAACCAAGAGAATGTATTGTAAATATCTGTGGAGCTTTTCTCCCCAGGCCTCTGCTGAAAATGGACCTGTGTCCAGTCGGACTATCCCGGTAAACAAATGTAAAATAAAATAAATAAATAAAATAATTAATAATATAGCACGTTAAAGTGAATTCACTAGAACAGGTTAGTGGTAACCTTAATCTATTATTAACAATATAACATGTTAAAGAGAATTCACTTGACTAGGTTAGTGGTAACCTTACTCTATTATTAACAATATAACATGTTAAAGTGACTTTGCTAGAATAGGTTACTGGTAACCTTAACTTATTATTAATACGCTTTTCTGCTTTTTGCATTTACTCAACAAAATATAGTCTGGCATTAGTATTTCTTGCCTTATATGTTTAGTTTTACTCTAATTCCAATGTCACCATGTATACTGCCAAAGTCATTGTGTAATTTGTTATTGTAGCTAGTATATCTTATACCTCTGTACAGTCATGTTCACTCACTGTCTGATTTCCAACTATTGTAAATGTGTAGTTTATCTTTTGGTCATGCTTGTGGATGAAAAAGATCTTTGTTCTAGTCCACGTACCTAAGTAGTAAATGAATGAGTGAAAGAATGAATGAATCCATAAATAAATAGCAGACATGCTTCTGTCTTCAGAAGATGAGGCTGAAGATGAACATGCACAGAGTTACCACATAGAGAATTATGGATAAGTAACTAATTGGGATTAGCTCTTTTTGAATACTTCTAGTTTTGAAAGGGCTTTTTCTTTTTAACTTGCAACTTTTTTTGCTCACCACCATTACTGTGTTTGCAGATGCATGTGTAGATCTATGACATCATCAAGAGCCAATGCACATCTATCATATCTAGAAAATTCTGTGTCCAGTTTTATGATCTTTTTTGCCAGATATTGTCTGAAATATTCTATACTGGTCCCTCATTCTGCTGTACTAAATGAACTTATGAGGGACCTGATATAAGCAGTGTTCAAAACTGCCTATGATTCAAAGGAAAAAAAAAAAGATTTTTTGGCAGTCATATACCCTTTATCCCACCTAATCTAAGATTTTTTTATTGATTAGATCAGCTGCAGATTCTATTTGAATAGTAACTTGTTTTTGTTTTTTTATCCTTTCTAACATTGCTTTATGTCTGCCTCAGACATTCTCAAGTTAGTTACTGTTTTTTACTCTACTACCTTTTTAAGAAGTATATTTTACCACATTTTCTGTGAAATAATACTTTCTTGTACCTCTAGTGAGTCATCCATCTTGCATATTCAAATTTTATATATGTATCACTTTAAAACTACTACTTACTTTGTGAGTATGTCTCTCTCTCTCTCTCTCCTGGTCTCTGAGAATTGTAGCTGTCTTTCAAATCAGTCAAATAAGTCCCTATGAATTCATGCCTTAAATTTACCGTTCCTTATTTCAGTGCTCTAACCACAGCACTGCCCAGCTTTCATTCATATCTTACAGGGAGGCATTAAATCTGACAAGAATAGCTGAGGCAATATTCCAAGTCCCGGTATACTGCAAAATGTCAAATGATCTCCTAAATGAAACTATTTCAGGTTTTAAATCTGAAAATATATTTTGGGTGTACCAGAATGGCTCATGTCTGATGGCTTCTTTTTATCTTGGAAAGCCTTGAGGGTACTGTACTGACAGAATATCTCAAAGCTTCCTTCTAATTCTTGATATAGTACCAGGAGACTGTCAGACTGCCTCAGGACATTAAACTACAAAGACAGCTTGAGGGAATATTATCATTTCATTTGTGGGAGTGCCTTTACCTTAGAGAGCCCTGAGGGTACTGAAAGGAAATATTACCTTACAGAAACATTTTCCAATGTACCAGCATAAACAGACAGGAAACACAATTGCATGCTCTAAGGCTATTCCATAAAACAGAGCATGCTTTGTTGTAGTGAAGGAGAATCATTTTAATTAGCCATGTCATAACTTAAAGTTATAGGAAACCCATACTCTCTGAAGCAGCAAGGGCTGGCCTACCTAAGAAAGCCACTCCAAAATGACTTGAGAGTCTTAACAGATTCATGGTTAGTGAATTTGCTGTAAACAATCATTATGACAAACGAATCAGGACCGTACATATTTGTTGCTGCTTTTCAATGCTTTTAGATAACAGCTGAGTCTAGGCAGACAGATACCCTGAAAAATTTCCATTTACTGAGCTGCTAAAGTGGTTCAAATAAGTAAAGCTTTCATTTTATGGCTGTCCAAATCTTACAGATCAATGGTATGATTCTGTAATATTTAACAAATGTCCGTGTGTTTTTGAGTGTTTTTGGTTTGGTTAATTTTTAAAATGTACGTGATGCATACTAGATGCTAATTGGTCAGTGATCCATTAATAATATGTACATCAAACAGGATAAAAAGGTTCAGGCTCACAGAATGAGATATGTAGAAGAATCCTTGAACAGAGTCATAACTGATCATCCATTATAAATGCATCTGTCATTTTAACACATTAAAGAAAGAAAGCTTTTGGTGTGGCTGTGAAAGTCAGATTAACTTAACCAAAAATAGAACAATGAACAAATGAAAGAAAGAAAGAATGGTTCTTATATCACTTATTCTCTCCATGTAGAAGATCAAGGTCAAAGCTATTAAAATGCTTTTTTCTGTAGTCTAGGATTTGATTCTCTGTTTCATGTGATATGTGATCTGGCAAGTTTCTTAGCTAAGCACTGGCATTGAGTTCCTTTAAATAGAAACTTGGGCATTGTGGGCTTATTTGAATAAAAGAGAAATACACTGTAAATACCACACTGCTTGAATGAGATAGAAGTAGCTGATTGTTTTTTAACTCAGTACTCTATTTATTGGAATAATATACACTTGCAGCAAGACTGGGGAACTGTAGGGATAAGTTTTTCCTTACACTAAAGTTGAGAGAGTCACCCTGCAAAAATATTTTTTACAATACATGATAATGTGTTGTTGACATAACTGTCCTTGTTCCACACTGCAGTGTTAAGCAATGTTCATGGCCTTCGAGAGAGTGTTGAGGACCTGTTCCCTAGTGATAGCAGGGGGAGTTATATTTGATGGTATTTCCTGAGTGGAGGCTTGGGGTTAGGAAGGGTAAAGTTAGAGATGAATTTTTCTGCCAGTAAGTTTGCTGTGTCTTCTAGCTCTGTGTATGTGGCTCCATTAACAATGCACTCTGCGCACAATTGTGTATTGCCTTTGAGGTTATGAACATGACCTGGGAGGCCAAATTTACCTCAGCTTTGGCTTTGGTAGACTTTACTCACCCTGTAAGTTGTTTGTTTAGTTTGATGAGATCACTTTTACCCTGATGGGTGCTACACTTCCTAATTTGTGTCATGATTGCCTTCCTTCTGTTATACATCCTATTGATGTTGTGATTCTACCTGGGTGGCTTATTTTTTGAGTTAGTTCTATACTTATTCCTGGTGGGTACAGCAGCCTCTATGCAGCTATTAACTTGCATGTACAGGGTTTTTATGAACAGTTCTGCACAGACAGCAGTGTCCCCATGGCTTGAAATGTTGCCACATTATCACTTGATAATAGGAAGCTAGCCTTAGAGTAGTTCCTGAACATTCCAGGGTTAGCTGGGGTCTGAGTTTTACTTTTACTTCAAAAGAGGCCATTTTGTGGTCTGACCTTACCTGAGAAGACATTACACTAGGGGATGTGCAGCACACTCCCGTATTAGTGAGAACCAGCTCCAGTATGCTTGTGCCCTTGGTCGGCTTATAGACAATCTGGTCTAAGGAGTTTGTGCTTACAAAATCCAGGAATCGTTGTGCCTGCATGTTTGGAGTGATATATGATTCCTAGTTAATAGTGGGACAATTAAAGCTGCCCATGAATATGGTATTGGGTTGGACTGTAAGTGTTTCAAGCAAGCTTAAAGATATATTATGGGTTTTCTGGGTCATAGAGGGTGACCTATAATTTACAAGGAAGTGGTATGGAATTTTGCCTATGGTGATCTGAACTTAGAAAAAGCTCAGGTGCATCATTCTGTTTGACCAGCCTTGAGGTATATTTATTTTTTATGTAAATAGAGACACCACCACCTTTAGTCCCTGCCTGTGTAGTAGCCAGTCTAAATGTGTGGAAGGCATTTATAGCCTTGCACAACTGGGGTGCTCACCATGGATTTAAACCATGTCTCAGTGACTGCAAAGATGTCAGCATTCTCTAAGGTGAGGGGAGGGTTGGGAGGGTGGTCTAATGGTTAAGGTGTTTGCCTTACAAACACAAGGTGCAGGGTTTCAGTCTCACAAGGGATAATTGGCTAGGCTTAAAATGGCTTGCAAGGGCAGTTAGCTTAGTAATAAACTATGAACCTATAATAAACTATGAACCTATGAGAGCTTGTAGGGAATGGAATTTCTTCTTTAGACTCCTAGCATTGAGGGGTAACACCTTTAGATTTTTCTTGGTTTTCATTTGCTATGTTGGAAGTACTTTCAGTTTAGCATTGCCTAAAAAGGCATTATGAGGGAGGACAATGTGTTAGCTAATATTTGAAAGCATAGAGGGGAGAGGTGCAGACCATCCCTGGAAAAGCAGTGTGCTCTGTTGACCATCTCCTTCCATGCTGACAAATATTGCGCCACAACCTTAGAATGACACTAGAAAATAAGCCGATTACTAAAGTTAGCCATATTCTGTTTGCACTGTGGCATCATATTCAGAGAAGGTGGAACACTACTCAATACTAATCTCATAACAGCCTGGTACACATATTTAGAGAGCTCCATGATGCCCCCTCTTCATATAGTCTAGGGGTTATATCTCACCTCATTTAATCAATTTAATGAAATGTCATTAAATAAATAAATAAATAAATAAATAAAATAAATGCATACTCACTCAGACTATGACTGAGTCATACTGGTACTTGTGGTCCAGGGACCTGAATGCATGCATAACATGGGGATCCTGGCGCCAGATAAGCAACTGACAATGACTTTCTGTTTTATCAGCTTGGTTAGTGGGACATCATTGTGTCTCACGATGCAGTCGCCTATAACTAGAATGCTGGACTGTGTGCTGGCTTGCCTAATGGGCTTAGAAGTAGAGGCTCCATGAGATGTGGCTGTATGTGTTGATATGGGTGTTGTTTTGTAAGAGTGCATTTGGGACTGCTGAGGGCATTTGTTCTATGTACTTGTCTAAGACGTCTTTGGTGTTTACGAAGGTTATATTTAAGTGCCTCAGCATATGTGGGTCTACTTTCTGCAATGTCTGAAGGGTGCAACATGTGTATTATTGACAAACTGATTGACATTAGGATTAATTTTATATGAGGGCTTTGTCTCCACTGACATTATGTAAATACATCTGTCACACACTTTGTCATTTTGTTTGTGAATTAGTTGGTTGTCAGTAAACATGAGGCAATATCTACATTGCCTTAGGATACCCATATCCATTAATTAGTTATGTAGTTTGTGGGAAAGTTCATATCCATGACAACAGGCCCTTTTTTATTTGATTAGACAGTTGTCGTAAGAATATAGAGTAAAGTCAGGAGTACCTGGTTTACAGTTCTGGGGGGAATTGCTTTTCACTATGCAATCTAGTTGCTCTGTGTGCAACTAGGTATGAGTGAAATTTCAAGAGTGCTTTTACAGGAAAAATGACATCTCAAAGTGGCTGTGTCTAAACAAGGCACTGCTAAACACTTGAGGGGAAATTACTAAAGAAGACCCTGACAATTTATGGATGAAGTATTTAGGGAGATCTTCTTAGGTTAGACAGTAGCTAATCAAGCAATACTTAGGTTCATAGGTTGGTACTGAGCTATCTGCCCGAAGGCATATATTAGCCCAGCCATGTTGTGCGGTATTCATCGCTCCTTTAGTAGTTCCCTAGACCCTTGTACTAGCAGCTAGTACCCTTGGCCCCTATCTAGTAGTGCTGTTGGTGTGATCCCCGGTGTGAACTTTCTGTTACCCATCCACTCATCAAGGTTCCTCTTGAAGAGTGATAGTGAGGGGCTCTGTCTTATGTAGATCGGGACTCTGTTCCATAGTAAGGGAAGTCTCTGCAAAGGGAATCTATCCCTCCAGCATGTTCTATTCATTGTTGTGTTGAGGTTTATATCCCTAGAGCATATAACTTGAGTAGATTTGGTTTTGCTAAGATGGAGCATGTTCAACAATTCTGGGTTGGACATGGCTCTGTACGTTAGACAGAGATCGCCTCTGAGAAAGCGGTATGTAACAGAGAACAGTCTTAGCTTTTTCAATTGTGCTGCATAGGGCAACTGTTTGAGGCCAGTAATTCTCTTGGTTAGATACATCTGTGGTCTCTCCAGCTGCTGGAGATGTCTAGCCAGGTACATTCCAATTGGTGCATTGTACTCAATAATGGGTCTGATGAGGGAAGAGTACAGGGGCACCATTTCATCCTTAGATCTTGATGCGAACCCTTTCATGATCAGATGGGTCACATAGAAGGATTTTCTAACCACTTTGACAACATGGTTATCAAAGGAAAGCTGGCTATCTACTTGGGTCCCTAGATCCCTTATTTCTTCTTCAGATTTCAGGGGATTACCTCCTATGTTGTAGTTTGTGGTTACTCTGTTTTTTCCAAAGGGGATTACTACGCATTATTTGCATTTAGCTTGAGACCATGGCTTTGACACCATGCATCAGTCTCATTTAGGCCCTTCTGGAGGATCTCCATGTTGGCCAGAGACTCTATTATAGCACCCAGTTTGCAGTCGTCTGCAAACTTAGTCAGCCACAGCCCTTCCGTGCTTGCCTGTACTTCTGAGAAGTATATGCCAAACAGGAGGGGCCCCAGGACAGAGCCCTGAGGCACACCACTCGTTACTGGTCTGGATTCGGACATAGATCCCGCTACTCTTACTTTATGGGATCTGACTGAGAGCCAGTTTGCGATCCAACTTGTGACATAAGGGTTATGCCCAGGCTGGTGAGCTTATCAATAATACCCGAATGGGGAATGGTGTCAAATGCTTTCGCAAGGTCAAGGTAAGCTGTGTGTACCTCCTTTCCCTTATCTATAGCCTGAGTAACTGTCTCAAAGAAATCCACCAGGTTCAGGAGGCATGATCTGCCCTTGACGAAAACGAACTGTGTGGGGTCCAGCGACTGGAGGTTCCCAATCTCTCCATTTACGAGTTCCATAATGATTCGCTCCATAGCCTTACAGATCAGACTGGTCAGGCTTATTGGTCGGTAGTTCCCAGGGTCAGTTGTGGTCCCACCCATGTGTAGCGGGACCACCGTTGCCGTGCGCCATTCTCTGGGCACATATCCTGTGGAGAGGCTGAGACTAAACATGGTATTAAGATGCGGGGTTAATTCCTTTTGGAGCTCTCGTATGACACAGCCTGGGACACCATCTGGTCCCAAGGAGGCAGTGATTTTAGCTTTAGATAGAGCCCTGTTAACCAACGTATCAGTAATAATTGGACTTACACAATCCCCTGGAATGGTAATAGGCCCTGTAGGTGGTGAGGGGGGGGGGGGGATTTGCACTGAACCTGTCAGCCAAGATGTTGGCAATGTCAGAAGGGTCAGTGTATTTTGTTCTATTTTGTACTAGCTCAGAACAGACCTGAGCATTGCCATTTAGGTTTTTGACGTAGCCATAGAAGGCCTTATGGTTATCCTTGGCATCCTTGGCAACTTTCTTTTCAAAATTAGCTTTAGTTGATTTGATGAGGGCCCTCAATTTCTTACTAATGCTGATCAGGGATGATTTTTCTACTTGAGATTTGTTCTTTTTTTGTATAAGTCTCCTCCTTTTATTGTAAAGTTTGCTTATGGCCAGGGTCCACCAGACTGGTTTCTTCTTGCTTGAGGAAGGAGTCCTGATTTTATTTGGGATAGCACAGTCCATGCAATCCTGAAGATGCATATAGAGTGCCTTGGTGTAGGATTCCGCATCCTGGATATCATTATCCTTCTGCAAGGGAATAGTGAAGCTTTCCACTTCGGATGCAAGTAGTTTGAAGTTTGCTTTGGAAAGGTTTTTGACTATGTTTTTTTTGACTGGGGGAGGTGGGGGGGGGGGGGTGAGGATGTCCAGGGTTATCAGTTTGTGGTCGGATCTGACTAAGGAGGGAGTGATAATGGGTGTGGTACAGTGGGCGCCCATATTTGTGATGATTAAATCCAATATGTTGTCCCCTCTATTGGGGGAACATACTAGTTGTTCAAGGGCATTTGAATTTATAAATTCTATGAATCGCTGAGCATAGGAGTTGGAACATTGGTAGTTCACCCAGTCTATACCAGGGTAGTTGAAATCACCCAAGATTATGGTGTTGGGTAGGACCTTTATATTTTCCAATGTCTCAAGGAATGCAGAGTGAGCATATTGTGACATGGTGGGTGATCTATAACTGGCTACGACCTGAAATGTGGTTTTGCCTGCTGATAGTTGTGCATGGATGATCTCTGGAGCATCATGCTGCGCTACTAACCTGGAGATATGGGTATCCTTGATGAATATGGATACACCTCCGCCCTTTGTACTGCGATCCGGTAACTGAGGCCGGAAGGTATGATATGAATTGTAACCTGGCAGTGCTGGAGTGCTCTCTTGAGCCTTGATCCAGGTTTCCGTCACTGCACAAACACTGATTTTCTCCATGCTGAGGAGAGCCCCGAGTGTGTGCATTTTGAGGTTGAGACTTCTGGCATTGAGTAGCATTACCCTTAGTTTTTGGTTACCTGTGCTGGTTACGGTGGTTGGTTTGTCCTTTGAGCCTTGCCTAAAAAAGGTACTATGGGGACGGCAAGAGCCTTGGCTTATTTGAAAAAAGTGCAGATAAAAGGTACTTAAATTCTCTTATACGTCCAGTTGAATACAACTAGATCTTAGCCGGCCAAAGATGAAGTTTTAAGCAGAAAATATTTCAAAATGTACCACTTAAATAGGCAGTGACAGGATATCAATGAATGAGATACTTACTGGAAAGAAATAATTAGCTTTGTCAAGAATGATGAATAGAGGGGATTGAGGGAGGCTACTACCTGGCTACAACTAATGCTGGTCTTACCACAGCTTCACTCTAACTTTTTAAGTGTAATAATGCATGACAGAGCATGTGTAAGTTATGCTAAAAGCGTTGACAGCTTGACAGCCCTCTCTCTTTGGGCTAACGTGTTATATTTAATATAAACTCCATCACACCTTACTGTCTGCTTAGACCTATGCATCAACCTGCCAATATATAGGTGATATTACAATCCAAGCTGTAAACAGCAATCTTATAACCTTGGAAGTTTGACTATTTTTTCCCTGACATTCATGTCAGTCAATTAAAAAGTATTCTTTCCATAGAACCAACACAATGCATGTTCCTTTTCTTTGCTTGCTTACTTGTTATGTATAAAGATACCAGGGATTTAGCATCCTTCATCAGGATGTGGCCCTCATCATTTAGTTTGCCACTCTTTCAGCAAGTTTTTACACCTGGAAAACCATAGATAGAATGTACATGGGAACAAATCTGAGCGGGAGTGGGAGAAGTAGTCATTGAATCTGCAATCACTGGAGCTATAAATGAGCTCCCACAGAAATAAATTTTACTACATGCAGACACTCACAGCCCGCGGTGGTGGTGCTGCGGTAGCGTTTTCGCCTCACAGTAAGACGCTGTCCGGTTCGATTCTCAGCTAGAGCGTCTTCTGTGTAGAGACATGCATGAATGGGCGTTCCTTCGTTGAAGGTTGTGCGTCAGGGCTGGTAACTCGGCACGTAAAAATCAACTACCACTCATTAGCGGACCGGAGTTCCACTGTGGCGACCCCTAACCGGGAAAAGCCGAAAGACACAACAACATGCAGACACTCACAACTGTCACGGGTGGGTGAAGGGACTATACTGATACATTATGTAGAAGTGAAACACAAAGGTGATGTATTAAGACAGCTAGGTATTAATGATATAATCCCTGCAGGACTACAGCAAAGTTAACCATTCTTAAACAGTCAATGTATTGGTTTCATGATTTTGACTTTAGCCCAAAATCATGAACCATGCTGTTGTATTCCAATGATTGTTTACAAAAATTTCACTGCACACATCAAACAACAAGATGCCCTGAATTAGTGTTTTTATAGGGTTTTTAAATGGATAGCAGTGAAATGGTGCATAAAAAAAACAGTATTTGTTAAGGAGTCAGCTTGGGGTGGGGGTAGGGAGAGAAAGAGATGATGCTGCCATTTCAGCATATGACAGGAAGCAGAAGGAAGCCTCACTTTTCTGTAGAGAAAAATATGTATTTTTATAAAACTGCCATCAAATTATTTGTGTCACTGCAAACCTTTCAACCTGACCCTATTTTGGAGGATTATCCCTATTTTCAGGCCTGATTTACCCCTGTACCAGATGTCTCTATTTTCAGAGGTATGTCTCTATTTTCAGACTCTGGTTACCCTTTCACACAATTTTCTGAATCATCTTCATCACATATGATGTTTGATACTGTTTGGTATACACACACACACACACACACACACACACACACACACACACACACACACACACACACACACACACACACACACACACACACACACACACACACACACACACACACACACACACACACACACAAATTAAATGACCAACACACTAGTGGCAACAATAATTTAAAGGAAGAGGACAAACACATTATATCTCCCACTTTTTTAAACAGATGTAAATGCCATTGTGTGGTAGAATTTTGCAATACAGTTCATTTAATACTACAGATTTATACTGTCTCTTTAATAATGTGCTTATATTTTTCCATCATTTTGTCAGTCTCTGTTTTTTAAATGTGCTTTTTGCAGTATCCCACATTCCTATTCAAAGCATGAGTGGTTATGTGCTATTTGGTATTCAAATTTTATACTAATCAGATGCCCAGATTATTGGCTGAATGCACCGACTTTTCAAGGCCTTTGTTCCTATTTTCAATGCCTGCTGGTTGAGAGGGTATGTGTCAGTGTGGTCTATTTTATGTGTTTGACAGACAAATGTTTGGTAGGCAAACATTAGGCATGGCTGCTGTATGCTTCAGGGAGTAAAATGAGACAGAAGAGAAGACAAATTGAATAAGAAACAAACAAAATGAGGCATGTAAAGGAGGAAGGGCAGAGTAAGAAGAGGAGGCAAATATAAGCTCATTAAAGGGATGAGACAGAAGTTAATAATACTGGCCAATGATACATGTTGTCTCGGATTTAAAATTGTACGTAGTTATGTATCTCATTAGATATGTAGAATGTACAACTGTTTGTTTTAAATGGTGTGGCCTTAATAATGTTTGCCAGGCTCATCATTTCCTGCAAAGCATGAATTACATCATTATGGATCAGTACTGGATGAGTATTCTGCTTGCTTCAAAAGGAAAGACGGATTCTATTTGTGTTTTAAATAGCTATAACCTCCATGGAGTGTATCAGATTAGAGCCACTGCTGTCCTTTTTACTCAGATAGTATTGGTCAAGGAGTCAGCTCTGGGTTTGGGGTGGGGAGACCATGATGCATTTCAGCACATGATAGGAAGTAGAAGGAAACATCATTTTTCTCTAGAGAAAACAGGAAGAGGAAGAATAAGAAGAAAAAGGAAGCCTCGCTCTGAGCTGATTCCTTGACAAATGCTGTATAAGAAAAAGAGACATCAATGGCTCTGATGCAGTACACTCCACAGAGTTTAGAGCTATTTCAAACACAAATAGAATTTGTCTTTCCTTCTGAAGCAACTGCAAATTATTGTCTGGGACTCTTATTTAGGATTTGGGAATACTAACTGACAGAGGAAACTGCATCAAGACTATTGGATTATAGAGTTAGTGGACTGTATTTACATAGTGTGGCTTGAGTCATCAACCATAAATCAGTGGAACTAACATCTGCAGGTGTAGTTAAGTTTTTTTTTCTGTTAACAGTCTATCCGTATGAAATCTTTTATTTTCCTTGTGCATCTGCGATACTGTTTTATATGTAAAATCATTTTTTTTTAATCATGGAGTTTTCTTTCCTTCATTTGATGAAGGTTATGGCTGATGTCTTATTTTTCTAGTGAATGGCACCTTCACAGCATTGGTGGCAATGTTGCTATGCACCTTTTCTACCTGCCCAGCATTGGTGTGATTGTAGTCATCTTCATTTGAAGAGAAAGACTGTATATCAGCTGTCATAACTGACTGTCATATTGACTCATTATAAGAGTGATCAGTAATTGAGGTCTTGGTATCAGATCAGCAGTTTGATTAGTGTCAGCATACCTTGAATACAGGTAAGAGGTACTGTTATTATAAATATATCAGTAACCCCTCCTGGGAAATATTTCTGGGTATGTATGTGCACATGTGAAGTAGTTTGGTTAAGTTTCAATTACTGTTGATCTGGCATTAGAAGGCAATAGGCTGTGACTGACGTGCATGAAATTCTGCGGAGTCATTGACTGCAACCCTGTTCTGGAACTGTATAGTTTATATGAAAATGACAAGTATTGGTTATAACTGAATACATAGTGTGCATTTCCTGTAAGGTCTTAAGGCCAGTCCCCTTCTTACTTACATATTTGCATGACAGTAGAGTAAATTTGTGTTTTGCAACCCCACCCAAATGATTGGGAGGGATATTGATTTATTCGGACAGAACCTATATAGCCTTCAATACAGTAATGTAATCAAAAGAAAAAGTGATCCTGCCCTTGCAGCCACAAGGTAAAACATGACGTGGTATAAAATATGCAGTGGTTATTCTATTTTTTATTGACAGTAGTTAGGGAACTGGAAAGATGAACTTTGAGGGATATTCCAAGATGTCAGTGCCATAGCTGTAGAAGGAGTGCAAATCAAAAAGACTGCCATATTGGTTTGAATAAGGCAGAATTAATAGCCACCTAATGTGCATCTGAACTTCAGTCCACTGGAGAGGAAAACAACCTGGCAGGGACCAAAGATGTCCAATGAGTATCTAAAGCAGATGACAGTGTGTCACTGGATGATCTTAAAATTCAGAATGAATTAAAGAGACTAGAAGTGGAGTTGAAGATGAGACACTCAGAGGCAGCAGAGAGAATGAAGCAGTTTGAATTTGCAAAGACAATGATAGCAAAAGCAGCTTGAAGCACAGGATAGGAAAAAAAGTGGATCAAAGGAAACATTAGAATGATGCTACCAAGAAAGAGAAACAGAGGAAGAGATTAAGGGAAGTGTGAGGAGAGGGAGCAGCAGCATCAAACAGAACAGGAACTCTTGACACTTTGCCAAATGCAGACGAGTCGATGAGCAGAAAATGCCAACGTTCTGTGTTAAATTATTTCTTCAATATGAAGAGGGCAAAGACTATGATAGTTTTATTTGGGTATTTGAACAAATCTAATGAAGGACAGTGGGTGAGGTTTTTAATTTCTATGCTTATGGGTAAAACTATGCATTTTAGGTAATCTGTTGATTGTGTTGACTATAGTAAAGCAAAGTTAAGTGTGGTATTTTAGAATGTTTTAAGGTTATACCTGAAACTGATAGAAGAGAGTTTAGTGAACAGAGAAGAAAATCAGAAGCTAGTATTAGTGATTTAATTGGAAAAATAAGCACTTATTTTCACAGGTGGGTGAGTTGCTGTTAAGTTACAACATCTGAAATGCTAGGAGACCTTCTGATTAGGCAGCAAGCACTCAGTGCTTTGCCTAGGGATATGAAAATATAATTGATAGAGGAATGTATCTCAGTTGAAGAGATAGGTAAAGTAGGTGACAGGTATTTAACAAGCAGAGCACAACTGAACGAGAAGGATTTACCTCACACTGCACATATGTAGGAAGAACCCATTGGGGACAGTCTAAACTTTTACATCAAGTTCCACAGGAGAAAGGGAACTCACTGGTTCCAGTACACATCAAGGTCATAGAGTTAAATGTTTGCATGTCTACAGTGACAGAGTGGGGTACAAAAGCTACATGAGGTATCTAGCAGAGGATGCGTAACAGTAATAGTGAGATTATTATGAAGCCTGTACCTTATTGTGGCAGAGGGTAGAGAATCTAAGAGGGACACTACATCAGACATAACTGCTGTTAAGCCTGTAATTGTTAGACAAGACCATTGATTGCCTGGGCAGACAACTCTGGTTAGGACCACAGGAGGCTGACCTTTTCAGGTGTTATTGTTCAGGGTTTACCTGAACTAGAAAGAAGGGCAAGGAGACAAGAAGGTGAGAGTTTTTGATGATATACTGGCAAATGTTTTGACAGAATATTACTTTTATTTATTTATTTATTTATTTATTATTTTACTTTCAGCCAGACATAGGGACTAGCATGTGGGGAAGATATAATGGGGAGGATCTAACCAGTGCCTATACTTCCAATACAGGCTGATGATGTGGTTATCTCAGGACAAGAGTTAGGTAATAGCATCAAGTCTCAATCAGAATAGCACATTTCAAAAGATGCTGGGCTTTTTCTGAAGGAAGTTACTTAGGGGAAAGGATATGTGATGGAGATAAGCCTAAATTTGAGACACAGTTGTTGAAAGATATTTGAATTCCTATGGAAGAGGAAATGGGGAGGATCATGAAGAGATAGTTGTGATTGGTACTATTCTTGGATCCCACCTTACCAAACTTGAGGAAGGTAGCCAAGGATACTTCTGACTCTGAAGGGCAGAGGGAGTCTGTACATTGGGACAAGAAATTATTGTACAGAGAATAGACTCCTGGATGGTGGCTAGAAGAAGAAGTAATACAGCAGATGCAGTCCTAAAGGCCTACTGTCAACCACTTTTGCCCATATTCCATGATATTCCTTTTTCAAGCTATAAAGGCATACAAAGAGGAGGTGTATCCATTTTTATTGCACAGATATTGCAAACAACATGACAGGTTACTATAACATATGTGATCAGTGTGAAAAGGTTGACAAGACAGGAGATAAAGTTAAAGTTACTTTGGTGCTTTTGTCTGTTACTAAAGAGCCATTTTAGAAGGTTGCATGGATATTGTGAGGCCTCATAGTACCCCAAGCATCATAGGTAAAAGGTATATCTTGGTGATGATACAGTATGTCTCTGTATACCCTGAGGTGGTGGCATTATCCTCTGTTGAGACAGAACAAGTGGCAAATGCTTTGTTAGAAATTTTCAGCAGGTAGGTTTTCCATTGAAAATACTGATGGACAGAGGGGCTAACTTTGTGTCAGATCTGCTGACCTGTTTGTGGAAGTGCTGTGGGATAAATTAGGCAGAAAATACCCTTTGCTATTTAGACGTAAATGGTTTGCTGGAGGGGTTTAGTTCTACTATTAAGATCAAAGTGAACGCATCAATAGTCCAGTTGAATCAGGAGTGAGGTAGGTACCTGCCCTATCTCTTCTTTGCATACAGAGGGTTGCCCCAAGTATCCACAAGTTTTTCATCATCTGATCTACTTTAAAGTCATAGAGTGAGGGGTCTCTAGACTAATTTATGATAACTAAAGGTGAAGGTGATTTCTTCAAAGTGTCTGCGCAGAGTATTTATTGAGTTTCAGGAACAAACTTAGGGATCTAAAGGACAGCAGGCAATGGTTTTGATTCCTGAATGGCCAAACAAGCTTCAAGCAGCATGTGATAGATATTTCACTGTTGCAAGGAAAGTAAATGGTGTTATTTACATGTTAAGAAGACAAGCAGGAGGCAGGAGGCAGAAAGCAAACTTTACCATGCTAACACAAAACAGGCCTACTATTGCATTCGTTGGTACTTAATGTTTCTAGTGTGCTACAGGAAAAACTGTGTGTGTGTGGGGTCTTGTAATAGGCCTTAGGCCTTCTTAATAAATCTCAGTGATGCATTTCAGTGAATGAGGTAGTACTGTCACAAGAGTAATCCCCTGTTTTGATTCAAGAAATCTAAACAGTATTACAATAATTTATGAAAAAATATTCACTGTTAAACCAGTGCGTAACTAGCTTATGGAGCACCATCTAGATATAGGCTTTCAGTAGCCAGTTAAATGGGCATAGCTAACAGCTAAGGTAAAAACATGCCAGGCAAAAATAGAAAATGGGTTTTACTCTAATATAATACATTTACAGTATTTTACAAAAAAGGGAATTTGGTGATTTAGCTATGAATACACTTTCTCCATAAGTTATGTTATTTGGGTATCTTAAGAAAACTAACTTGTGGTCTAAAAGTCTGAAGAAGTATCAGATGATATGTGTTGTCTTAGATTTAAAAATTGTAAATACTTGTGTATTTCATTAGATATGTGGAATGTAGAATTGTGATCTCTTATGGTCCAGAATTATTTGTGGTTGCCATGTTCACTATTTTCTCCACAAAATAAATTACAGCATCATGAAACATCATTGTATGAGTGTTCTGCAGCTTGTTTGAAAAGGAAACATAAATTCTATTTGTTTTATAAAGAGAAACACTGAATAAAAAAGCCAAACATTATCTGGCTAAGGAAAGAGCCATACTGCCATCTCACCACATGAGAGGAAGCAGAAGAAAACATCAATTTTCTTTTGAGAAAAATATATATTTTTATAAAATTCATGTCAAGGTTCTTTGTGTCGGTGTGGTTTATGTTCTATGTGTTTTATATATTTGGTAGCGAAAGGTAACAGAGCATTATGCAGGACTACTTTGTGCATCAAGTAGGAAAATACGAAGGGAGAGAAGGAAAACTTAGTATGAAGTAAAAAGAGAGGAAATTACAGTAAGAAGGATGGAGATGAAAGAAAACAAGACAATATAAGTTATCTGAAAGGAAGAGACAAAAGTTAATAGGACTGTCAGTTATGTATCTCGTTTGAATGTAGAATATAGAACTGTTTTCTTTTTATTCTTCTGGAATTCTTTATTGCTGCCATGTTCACTCTTTACTCCACATCATGAATGACGTCATCATGGGATATTACTGATGGATTATTCAGCGGCTTTTTTGAAAAGAAAAGGCAGATTCTATTTGTTTTGTCATATCTCTACCTTTTGCCGTATACTGTGTCAGAGCCACTGCTGTCTTTTTTCATTGTCATTGTCTGTGAGTATTATTTAAGCTTTGGGAATCTTAAGTGGCAGAGGAAGCTAGACTGATATGCTTGGACTGTATACTTAATGGACTTTATTTGTATAGTGTGGCTTGAAAAATCAGTCATAATTAAGTGAAAAAGAAATATTGTTTGTTGGCTACCATAAGATAATATTGGTTGACTCATTATAGGAGTGATCAGTAACTGAGGTCTTAATATCAGATTAGCAGTTTAATTGGTGGCAGCTTACCATGAATACAGTTAAGAGGTAATGCCATTGGAAAGGTATCAATAGTCATCCTGAATGAAGTTGTGAGTGTGTAGATATCTGAAAAATGTTTGGTTAATTCTCAGTTACTCTTGTTAAATTGGCACAAGAAGGTACTGTGCTAGACTAACAAGGGTGAAATCTTAGGGAGTCAGTGATTATAACTTTGCATTGGAGCTGCTAGTGTGTAGCTTATTTGGGTGTGGCATGTGTAGCTTGTAACTCAAGGCAGTAGTTAGCATTTACCGTAAACTCTTAAGGCCGGTCAATTTCTTGCACACATATGTGTGTTGCCGTGTTGTTTTTTTTTGTTTTTTTGTTCTGTAAACCCAGCTGCCCATCACAAAGATAGTAGGAAAGCAAGAAGAAGTCAGTTACGAGAAAATGAATATGTGTGGTGATGATCTGGTCCTTTGGGAGAGCAGGAGGAAGGTAAGCAACAAAGACCTGCAGAGGAAGAAAAGAATGTGGAGAAATGTCTTATAAGGATTGTTGCTCTATGTAGATAGTTTGGTGTTACAGACAGACTCTGAGCAAGAACTTCAGCTACAGGTAAGGGAATGGAATGCAAAACTGAAGGCACATGGGATGAAACTAAATACAGATAAGACAGTTGTCATGTCAGCAAATGGGGGAATACGGAAGAAGCTGAAAATTGAGATAGAAGGGAAAACAGTAGAACAGGTTAACGGCTTCAAGTATTTGGATGGGGTGAATGAGGAAAAGGGAAGTCTGGATGAGGAGGTCAAATCTAGACTCAAGAGAGGCTGCAGCCAACTACCACAGAGTGTCAGGGGTATTGTATGTCAGAAGAATGCCAAAGATGCTGAAATGTGAGGCAAATAAAACAGTTGTGTGATACAGAAACCTGGGCAGTAAAGGTAGAGCAGTTGAGGAAGCTTGAGTTGATGGAAATAAAGTGCCTGAGATGGATGGTAGGATGCACTCTGTGAGACAAGTGAAGAAATGAGGACATAAGAGTAGAAGCCAAAATAGCTCCAATTACAGGAAAAGGTCAAATAGAACAGATTACTGTGGCTCATATACATATGTAGGAAAGCAGAATACAATCTGGTGAAGAAGATTTGGAACAGATAGTAAGAAGGCAAGAGGAAACAACAGTGTCCAGCAAAGAGGTGAATGGATTGTGTGACAGTCAAGCATGAGTGTTGAAGAAGGTAGGAGAGTGGCATTGAATATGGAGAGATGGTGACAAGTGACACAGCACCTCAAACCCATATAGAAAATGGAAAAACAAGGTGGATGATGATGATGATGTATAAGGACTGTTAAACTCATTGCTTTAACTAATAAATACACAAAGCGAGGTGGAACTCAAGCAAAGAACTCTTAGAAAGGTAAAAAGTGTAGGTTGGTAATTAAATTTTTATGATTGTACATTAACAAGAAAAAAGGTTGAAAATAATCAACAGCAGAGGCCTAGAAAGAAAAAAAAAGATAAGCATTGGGTTTGAGCAGAAAGATAGGAAATAAGAAAACACTTGACAGAAAGCTAGAGGCGAATTAAAATGCATGGTGGTGATTTAGCTGCCTTTATTCATTACATAGACAAGAGGCAGGCAGCTGTGTCATGTTGCAGAAGGATGTAAGGTGAAACACGCATGATGTGAGTGTGAACATTTAGTTTTAAATTAGATCAGGGAGCATGCATTAGGTAGGTTTTTTTCATTTCACTGTATATTATTTGACAGAATATGTTACACAGTAACAATTGCAAGTGGTAGGAAGGTCCCTTGCTGCACTGTGTTGCCCTATTAAGTTTCTTGTCACAAGTTATATAATGCATGGTAAGTAGGATTTCCCTTTACTATGGGATATACTATTAAGTAGGGTTACTGATGTCATTAAAGCAGCAAACAACAGATAGGGTCCTCATATTCTACTGTATTAGGTGGGCAACTGATGTTTGCATCAGTTGTAGGTGCCAGGCAGGGTTTCCCTGTTCTTTTGTGTTTTTTTTTTAGGTAGGATCATTGATATCTTCCCAGTAGTGTATGATGGCCATAAGGTTCTACTCCTTTGTAACATTTTATCAGATAGCATGTGAGGTAGGGCCCTTTATTTTTTGTGTTTTATTATTATTAATCCTAGGCACTGTCACCACCATCACAATCCCCCACTCAGGGATCATTGAGAAACTCTCCCAGCTGGGAATTAATCCATACATCACTAGATGGGTAGCCCACTGGCTCATCAATAAAAGTCACACTGTCAAAGTTGGGGAGTCTATCTCTAAAAGCAGACCAGTTACCAGTGGGGTACCACAGGGATCAGTACCGGGCCCTCTCCTGATTGAAATCTATTTCTCTGAGGTCCAGGTGAAAGTAGATGGCCAATGGCTTAGCAAGATTGCAGATGACTGCAAAATGGGAGCAGTCACTGAGTCCCCCAGTGATGTAAACATATTACAGAAGGGGCAGAATCAGACAAATGATTGGTGCCAAAGTCACGGACTAAAACTAAACACAAAAAAAATGCATCATTATCTCCTCTGGCAAAGAAGTAGACCTTGTTAATTATGATATCGATAGCACCCCTCTAACTCAAACCCAGTGGTGCAAGACTTTTGAATTCAGATTGATAGCAATCCAAACTTCAATTGCCATGTGCCCATAGTGGTAAGGAAAGCCTTCTACACTGTGCATCTCATAAATAAGGACATTGCATCCACGACTAAGGAGGTTATAACTCCACTGCACTCAACCCTTATCAGACCACAAATTGAGTACAATGCTTCCTTCTGTATGTATCTCACCAGACACCTGCAGCAAAATGGAGAGACCACAGAAATTTCTAACCAAGAGAATCCAGGGCATGTAAAATGTGGCTTACATAAAAAGATTCAAAGCCTTGCACTATACTCTGTATTATACATGCTGCTGAGAGGAGATCTTTGCCTGGCCTACAGAGCAGTCTCTGACTCTGCCCTAATGGAAATTCTGCACATCCATAAATGAAATGTGAAAAGAGTCACTTGTTCCAGGGATCTCAACCTAGCCTGTGACATTATCAAAACATGATGGACAGACAGATATATCTCCCGGAGATTGCACTTCTTTGGAATAAGCTTCAACTTCACGTGAAGCAGAGCTCCTCAATGACCCTATTTAAGTGGAACCTTGACAATTGGATGGGTGATTGTAAAGGCACCCTGGGGATGGCACCTATTTCCGTCATGGACAGGGGTAGTCGGTGCTGATCATAAAATTGCTCTGCTAACAATGACCATCTAACTATGGTCAATTAAGGTACATGGTTTTCTACATGGCTAGGCTTGTGTAACCTCCTATGAACCTATGAACAACTCAGTACATAGGAGGCATCACTTCCATTATTGTTTATTGTATTAAATATCACACCTGATATCACACCAGTAATGCATGGTATGCTGGTCCTATTAGTCCCTTGTGTGTACCACCATGGGGATCAGAGACATTAGAATAACAGTGCATGGCAAGCATTCAGCATCCACATTACTTTCTGATGTTGTGTCATGCAGTAACACTGACACTTTACCAGAAGTGTGTGGTAGCCAAGGTCCCATTCTCCTTTGTGATGTACTGTCATGTCACCAGAAGTGAGTGGTAGCATAACATAGGCACATCACTAGAAGTGCGTAGTACCCAAGGTTCCCTTCTCCTTTGTGATGTATTTTCATGCAGTGCCGCAGATACTACACCAGAAATGTGCAGTAGCCAAGGTCCCCCTCTCCCTTGTGAAGTATTGTCATGCAGGCTCACAGGCATTATATCAGAAGTTCATGGAGGGTATGATTCCCCTATTCATTTGTGCTATACTTATTGTATAGTGTTAGTAACTTCAAATTAATTCAAAGTGCATAGGATTTCCCTGTTCCACTGTATTGCATTGTTATGCAAAGTGAACGTCACTTTTTTTTTAAAAGTTTATTGGAAATTTTAAACAAGATATCAGACAAACTAAAAATTTAGCCTATTGATTTTACTGTATATGCGAACTGTAATGCAAATAATTTGGTTTATATTGCATTATATTAACTGTTTAATAGTATTTGTAATGATTGCAGTTGTTCCTTTGGTAGTTCTAGGACAGTGTTTTCCCTGCTTTAGTTACAACAAACTAGTAAAGGATATATCGTAACTGCAATTCTGTGTGGGTCTGTGGTGTTCAATGCTCTATTTTAACATGTTTCTCTAGTCAAATGTACCAACCTTAGGATAAAGACCATACTAGTTTGTCATATATCCTTTAGTCTTTAACATTGTTGTATCGCTGCTCATCTGGCGAATGTGTTTTATCCTTTTCCTAAACTGCACCTGCTTTGAGGACTGCATGTATATTGTGGCTGCTTATGTGTACTTGCTTGGGTACTTGTTACTGAACTACCTACCTACTAAGGTTTTTGTTTCTTTTCTCTCCTTGCTAGCTGTCTTGATTTATTTTGTCCATTCTCAAGCTATCCAACTGGCCAACGCTCCAATTGGAGTTAAGAACCCACCTGCAACCAAGGATCCTTCCCAACTTTGCAACTGTTTCTGCACCCTATAAGGGTTCCCTGTGCTATTCCATGAAAAGAAAGAAGAAAGTATGTGTTTTCTTACACTGGCTGTTTAACCTATTTGTAGTATCATTGGACTGTATAGTCTGTAATTAAAGGCTTCTCAGCCAGGTAAGCCAGCAGCCATACCCCCCTCTGTACCCTGTAGTTAAATCCAGCCCCTGTCTGCCTTTTATATCCTTCCATTGCTGAACTGAGCGCTCTATCTAACTTGAGACTAGCCCTCTCCTGACAATACTATGGCATAATTTAAGTCTCTGGCCACTAGGTGGCACTCTTATCCAGCCCTTATCCTTTTGACTATCCCAACACCCAAGAATAACTCATTCTTCTGACTACTGTCTTCACCCTGTTACTATAATTCTCTCTTGCACCTCTTGTTTTGCTGTAATCTCCCACTATCCTCCTTGGAATTCTTCCACTATACTTCTCATTTATTCTTCAACTACCCCAACCTAACTTACCTTATCAGTCAGCAATCTACTGATTGTTCTCCTTGCCTGTTTCACTCACTGGTCTCTACCCACTCTGTTCGCCCTGCGGGCTCACTCTGCTCCCCTACCCTGCCCTCAATTCTCACCCACCCCCAGTGGTCCTACATTTATTTCTCTAAAACCACAACCCCATCAAATCTGCTCCAATCCAGTGGATCATCTAATTACCACTCCGAACCCTCATTAATCACAACACATTACCTAGTATTACCCTACCTCCCATCCCTCCTTCTTACATCATCTCACTGATTAATCTCCTAACTTGCTTACACTTCCTTACCTCCCATTCTTCATCCACTGTACAATCTTATAAAATGGCTATTTTAACCACCCCACACCAAATACAAATACTACTCTTATTATCACTCTTTTCTCCTCTTACCATTGCCTATTTGCTAACCTCCTACGAACAAACATTATACGTCTCCATATCCTTCCCCTCCAAACACACTTAAACACTAACACTCCCTACCTCCCAAAACTTCATAAACACCACATACAAAGCCTGCTACCTACAAGCCAAATATCATAGACTAGCACACATTAAGTATACCATTCTAAATATTAGAAAGTTAATTGACTATTACTACAAGCCTCGGTACCCTATACATAAAATATACCTCCACTCCTTACTAGATGGGGACATCCATCCCAACCCTGGCCCAAACACCACACTTCCTACTGACAAGTGTAACTCTAACAATAGTAATACCCTGGCCCCTACTAAACCTTCTAACTCTCTCTATAAAGCTCATCTTAACGTACGCAGCATCAATAATAAAATCGGCCACCTCCATGTCCTCCTAGATGTCCACCTATTTGACATCCTATGTTTATCTGAAACATGGCTAAAGCTGACAACCAAAGACAATAAAGTCACCCCACCTGGCTACAATATTCTTAGACTAGACCGCACAGCCAAAAAGGGAGGAGGGGTTACAATCCTTTATAAAACAGATCTACATATCAGCACTGCAAACCTTAAACCACCTTCTGACAATAATGCGGAAATCCTCATTTCTAAATTTCAGGTTAACTCATGTAAATCCATATACATCATCTGTATCTACCTTCCCCCAGGAAATAACATTAATACCATTGAAAAGATCCTTAACTGGCTCTCTGTTAATCTCCCACAAGAAACTATAGTCCAAGGAGACTTTAATATAGACTGGAACTCCTGTAGTAATGTACACCCTACTACCCACATTAACCTATATGGCTTTTCATAATATATTAACTCCCCTACCAGAATTAATAAACCTAATAACAAAGAAAGTACCTTAGACTGGATTCTGACTAATACTCGTCACCAAACATACAGAGTAGGTACCCTCCCAGATTACCTAAGTGACCACTCACTAACTTATATTATCAGGCATAAAACCAACCTAACTTTTCCAAACACTTTCAGGACAATACGCACCAAAAAGTATTTTAACCCTGAACTCTTCCTAACAGAACTTAAACACTGTAATTGGTCTCCACTTAAATCACTCCCACTTAACGAAGCTGTGGAATACTTTAATTCCACATTCTTAGCCATTCTTGACCAACATGCCCCAATTCGCTCTGTTAGAAATAAAACTAAGCCTGTCCCCTGGCTCTCAAACACTACTAGGCAAAAAATCCTTCAGAGAAACAAATCTTGGCTGAAGGGCGTAATACTAAGGATCCTACAGATCACCAAACCTTTAGACAACTAAGAAATCTTGCAAAAAAAGCCATCCTCTTAGACAAAAAAGACTATTATTACCAAATACAGCAAACTTACCAAAAAACAAAAAACACAAATGATTTGGAATAGCATCAACAAACTACTATACCCAGGACAATCCAGCACACCTAACCCACAAGGCACTAACCCTGAGAATCCTACTTGTACTGCTAATGCCTTTAATTCTTTCTTCATACAAGCCATCCAAACTCTTGCTAGTCAACTTTCTCCAGATACCTCAAAACTGCCTACAACTATGACAAGCCTACCTCCACCTTTTCGGTTACAACCAGTTTCTACTTCCTTTATCTTCTCCCTTCTCCAAAAACTAAAACCTACCACCCCCTCAGCCAACCATCTCCCAGCAGAATACCTGCAAAAAGGGGCTAAAGCCTTAGCCTATCCCATATCCATTCTTGTTAACCGTACCATAAGTGAAGGTACCATCCCATCTATCTGGAAAATTTCTCATATCATCCCACAACATAAAGGTGGGAACTCTTATGAGTTTTCTAACTACCGTCCTATAGCTCTACTATCTTCCCTAGCAAAAATAATGGAGAAATGCATCCACAAGCAACTACTTAACCACGTACTCCAAAATAACTTACTTGCCAACTGTCAACATGGATTCAGACCTTTCCATAGTACCACCACTGCCCTCCTATCCTTCACAGACTGCATTAACAATAAACAAAACAACAATACTCTTTCTTCTGCAGTCTTTATTGATTTATCTAAAGCTTTTGATATGGTCAGTCACCAGCTCCTCCTACATATACTGAAATCCCTTTCACTTGAACCCCTAGCGATAAATTGGTTCAAATCTTACTTAGACAATAGACAGCAGGCTGTGCTATGGAATAATAAACTATCTAACCACCTTCCCATTTCTCTTGGTGTTCCTCAGGGCTCTATATTAGGCCCACTCCTATTTTCCATCTTTATCAGTGACCTTCACTCTTCAATTCCTCATACCACCTGCATTCAATACGCAGACAACTCTACAATAATCTGTTCAGTCACTTCTCCAACTGAACTACAGTCCCTTACCTAAAATGCATTCAATACTGTAGAACAATGTTTTTTAAACCACTGCTTCCTCCTAAACCCCCCAAAAAACGAAACTTTTACTGTTCACACCAACCCGAAAGTCCACCCTAATAAATTTCTCTCTCACATCTAATAATGGCACTCTCATATCTCCTGAACCTACCACCAAACTTCTAGGTATAACAATAGATAGCAACCTTAACTTTGATATTCATATAAACAGCACAGTTAAAACAATCAACAAAAGATTAGGATCCCTCTATAGAATCAAACCCTTTGTTACTCCAGTAGCCAGGACCGCTATAGCCAGAACTCACTTAGTCTCCACTCTACTCTATACTTCACCTATCTATACTAACCTTTCTAAGAACAACCTAAATAAACTGGCAATCTCCTATAATAATATTGCCAGATTTGCTACTGCCTCTCCTTTTAGAACACATCACTGTCTTAATCTAAAGCAACTCAGATGGCTTGAATTTCCAAACCAAGTTCTTTTTCACCAGCTTACTATAGCCCATAAAACCCTTTATCCACCCACCAACACTCCAATACTCGCTAGCATTATTACCCCTTACAACAATCTTAAGAATTTACGCTCCTCAAACAAAATACTTATCAATACTTGCAAAACCAACAACTTGGCAGGAGACTCCCTCTTCTCTAATGCTGTTAGAAAGGACTGGAATCTTTTACTCACTGAACTCATTTCTCTGTCTTCATTAACTCTTTTTAAACAGAAGCTAAAACTATTCCTCCATACCCACTGGTTATGCCCCTGTACTAACCCTGACTAACTTTTCTCCTTTATACTAATGCATTCTCCTCACCTTTATAGACTTAGCCTTAAGAAATGAAAGACTATGTCATGACAACTAAAATATATGTATATATGTATATAGTAACATCTCTTGTATATTTACCTGTTACTACTTGAGTTATGCTTATGATGAGTACTGTACTTTATATTACCAACAGATGTTTAAGTTTGACTGTTGCAACCTTTTATATTGTTTACTGTATCTGTCTTGGAGCTTATCTCTCCATTCTTTTTTGTATCTATCTTGGAGCTTTTCTCCCCGGGCCTCTACTGAAAATGGATATGTATCCAGTTAGTCTAACCCGGTCAACAAATGTAAAATAAAATAAATACATAAATGATGCCATGTATGTGATGCCTTTTATGTTTTGGAAAAAAACAACCATAAATTAAAGGAATAGATTTGTGACCACAACTCAGAAATCAGAAGAGGGATGTAAACAGTTTTTTGTGTAAACACCATAGCCGGCCTTAAGCATAGGCCAACTAGGCAGCCACCTATGGCGCAGCTCTAGCAGGAGCAATTTTCCAGTATTTATTTGTTTATTTTTTGGTAGTAAAGACATGGTTTCTTTAATATGTGTTGAGTGAATACAGGAAAAACTGAAGAATAAGACAAACTGTGGGAAAAATGATGAAAAAAGTAATCTGGATGGTGTAGGTAGACCAGGATGGGGGCACCAGTTACTGTGAGGGTGGCGCTTTGGGGCCTTTTTGCCTAGGGCACCAGTTTACCAGCAAGAAGGTATTATGAGTAGAGACTGCGCTACAGAAAATGAGAATATTTAATATAAATGGATCAATAGGCTACATGCAGGTAGTTTTCCAGGATTACAGGAAACTGTTAGCCCAAAATCTGGGTTAAAACTGAAATAGTATAAGAATGAGTTCTGGTGTGATTTGTATGACCCTGTTTTTTTTGTAATTTTTGAGAGGATCCTGCATTCATTTGCTAAGCTGTCTTTTGGTTTGCCTAGGATAACAATTTAAGAAATGAAACCACCATTCAGTGACATCCTTAAGTGCCCTCCAAGACTAGAAAAATAGAAAAAATGTCACAGCATTAAGACTTTGAAAAAAAAATCCTTAGTAAAAGTAAGCACACACTGCATTTGTATGCAACTGATAATTGTGGAAAATAAAACTAAGAACTATAAAGAGATCAGTAAACATCACTTATCAGACATCTCTAGTAGTTAATTCAGGATGAAGACAGATAGGATAGACATTCTTGACACTGCAAGTATAATTTGCTATGGCAGTGTGGATGAACACAAGGGATGCTGTAGTGAGGCAGCCATTCTGCAGAATGATAGATGAAGTAGGGAAAAGAGGCACCAGATGAACCAGAAGAAATTAATAAAACAGGCACATAGATTGTTCCAGGAAAAGTACATGTCAACAGAAAGATAATGTAAGTCGGGTGCCATACAAGATCAAGAGTTAGTTTTACTTATAACATAGGTGACAAAGATAATGACAACTAAATTAAAGGGCACATGGAAATGAAATGGTAGAAAGTGACGTGCAAAAATCAATGACAAGTAAGCCTAAGTGGAGGAATGTTCGAGACAGGAAGACTGAGCAAGAACGTCAGCAAAGGATAGGAGAATGGAATGCAAAACAGAAGGCATATGGGATGAAAGTGAATGGAGCTAAGACAGTTGTAATGGCAGCAAATGGTGGAAATCAGAAGAAAATGAGAACTGAGATAGAAGGGAAAATAGTGTAAGATGTTAAGAGCTTCAAGTATCTGGGATGGGTGGTTGAGGAGAGGGGAAGTGTGAATGAGGAGGTCAAAGCTAGAATCAGAGAGGATGCAGCCCACTGGTACAGAGTGTCAGGGGTAGTGTATGACAGAAGAATGACAAAGAAGCTGAAAAGTAAGGTGTACAAAAGTGTGGTGTGACTAGTACTGCTGTAATGTACAGAAACCTGGGCAATGAAAGCAGAGCAGTTGAGGAAGCAAGAGATGATGGATATGAAGCGCCTGAGATGGGGGGATGGATCCAGACTGTAGGACAGATGAAGAAATGAGGACATAAGAGCAGAGGCCAAAGTAGCTCCAATTGCAGAAAAAGTCAAACAGAACAGATAACAGTGGTTCAGGCACATATGCAGGAAAGCAGAAGTCAGTCTGGTGAAAAAGATTTCAGACAAAAAGGAAGAAGACAAGTGGAAGCAGGGGTGTCCAGCAAATAGATGGATGGATTGCGTAACAGAAGACCTATGACAGTCAGACATGAGTGTTGAAGACGGCAAGAGAGTGACATTGAATAGAGAGATGGCGACAGTTGACATGCACCTCAACTCCATGTAAAAAATGGAAAAAGGGGGGTTGATGATGATAATTTGAGATTTGAAAAATGGTTATTGTGTGTGTGAACATGCATGTTTATTGAGTTACATGGGGTGGGGGAGATCACAACATATTAACAACAGAGATAGGAAATTATATCAATAACATCACTTTTTCTAAATTAAATGGAAAACAGAAAGAAATTGTACCTGCCCCTCTGAGTCAATCAGAAATAATAAAAGCCATAGATAACCTTAAAGCAGGAAAAGGCCCAGGCCCTGACGGATACTCACCAGACTTCTATAAAACATTTAAAGACACCTTAGCTCCCAGTTTACTAATACTATATAACTTTGTCACTATTAATGGGATATCGGACCTTTATATTAATCACTCCAAGACAATTCTAATTCCCAAAAATAACTTGGATAAATCAAATATTAACAACTACAGGCCAATCTCTTTAATGAATATTGATATCAAAATTTTATCTTCTATATTAGCTGAAAGGCTTAAAAAAGTAATCCCTTCCCTCATTTCTAAAGATCAAGCTGATTTCATGCCCAAGAGACATACATGGGATAACACATTAACCATGGAGACCATGATCAACATTGCTAAGAAAGACAAAAATCTGCGATATGCCATGATTCTGGATGCATGTAAAGCATTTGATAGGGTTAACTGGGAATTTCTATTCACAGTTCTATTATATTATGATTTACCTTTAAATTTTATTAATACTATTAAAATGTTATATAATAGTGCCTATACATTCCTATATGTCAACACTAAATTTTCGCTGCCAATACAAATCTCTAATGGAACCTGTCAGGGGTGCCCCCTCTCTCCCCTTCTTTTTAACCTTTACCTAGAACCGTTCTTTCTACTCTTACTTCAGAAAACACACCATTCAATACCAAGAATATTACATACCAAAATATGTTTGACAGCCTTTGCTGATGACTTGAACCTTTATTTTGAAAACCCCATATGAGACACGAAGACGTTAATCGCAACCCTGAATACCTTTACATATATTTTGGATTATAAGGTTAATCAACATAAATCTTGTATCTTCCCGATTAACCCCTTAGCTCACAGAGAGTATGTTTTTTTCAGACTCTCCATTTCACATAGTATACTCATTCAAATATCTAGGGATTAGCTATGATCATGCCACACCTTCCGTACTACACTCCAACTTAACGAAAGTATGGTCAGCTATATACCAAGATATGTCTAGATGGCAACAGTTGATACTACCTATGCTCTCTAAAACCTCCATTATTAAAATGAATTTCCTTCCAAAGATTCTTTATCTCTTTCATGCAACTTTGTCCTTCATTCCCAATTTATTCTTCTTGAAAACACATATGGCATTTGCAAAATACATTTGGTACCCAAAATCAGTCAGGGTGTCCTACCTAAGACCTACACTTCCAAAAGAGAAAGGGGGTCTTGGTATGCCAGACCTTCAAATTTATTACATAATTTGACATACTAATAGACTAATTAAAATTACTAATTACAATCCAAACATTCAAACGTGGTCCCCCCTCTGGGTTAATATATGGTTTAATCACGTCTTAAATAACAATCTTAACCCCAAAGCTCTTCTCTTTATAGACCTAATAGTTCTTAAGAAAGTAAAATTGCATCATATCCTAAAGGAAAAAATAAAATCCTTTCAGGAACTAATTAAATCCGATAAATTGGAAAAAGCACTCCTCCTCTTACAACCTATTCATCTAAACCCTAATCACAAATTGAATAGAAATATGATCAATTTGTCCAACTACCCTCAAATCAAAGAATTTACCTTATGGGATATCCATAAGTATAGGGATTTATCACTCACAAAATTATGAGATACCCTAAATTTATCTAAAAAATATATCATAATTCTGTACCAATTAAGGGAACTTATTCCCTCTCTGCCTTATGCTCTCATTATAAATGAAGTAGATCTCAATCAGGTCTATAAATTAATGGAAATTTTAACCATCAACAAGAGCATGTTATCCCTAGCATATAAGTATATCATTTCAATACTTCACCAAGATAAAGTGTTATTTACAGACTATTGGAACCAGCAAGGATCAAACTTATCAGAAGAACAGAAATTACCTGCCATTAAATCTACTCTTTCTTTCTCCCCATTTAAGAAACTTGCATACACCCAATTCATGATCACCAATAATCTATACTTCACACCGGTCCGCTAAAACAAATTTAACCCTAATATTTCAACTGCATGCCCCTGCTGTTCCTACCCTCAAGCTGACATTCTACATATTTTATGGTTTTGTAGATACTTCCACACCATTTGATGCTCCCTCAAGGTGAAATTAAATAAAATGGGATACCACAAATCAACCCTTTTATGGGAGATAGTACTTTTACATATCTCAAATTATAATTCTTCAAAAATTAAATTTCACATCCTAATAACTCTCTGATTACTAGTCAAATTCTACATTACCAAACATTGGTTAGATCGTACTAAGATGTCATGGAGTGGCTTCAGGAACATGGTGGTTAAATACATAACTTCACAAAAACATTTAATAACAAGTCCTAAGAAACGCACCTATTTTCAGAAGCTCTGGAATACTCTATTTGAAATTTTGTCTGATAATTAAAATTCTTTGGGACTGTTAGTGGCTAAATTTAAGATCCATTTGTATATGTGTTTTGGTAACTTTCCCTCTCACTTTGCCCTTTTGGAGTGTGGCGCAGAATAAAGTATTCAAGTTTATCTTCTTTTATTTAAATTTTTTTGTATTGTAATCATAGGCAGTGTTTTCTAGCTTAATTGAAGCTTCTACTTGATTATTTAAATATATTTCAATTGTTTTAGTTCAGGGGTTTATCCCAAAGCAGCACTTTGTATATATTGTAGATAAGAATTGTTTTTGTATGTTATCCTCTGTATGAACAGTCATGTTAATCTGCATTTCTCTTTTGTTTTGCTCTTTTTGGTTGATGTATATGAAATGGAATTTAATAAAAGTTCAATTTGAAAAAACAAAACAAAACAAAAAAAACAACAGTAACTGCCTACATGATGATGGGACTGTAAAAAAATGTCCGCTATTCATACTGTTGTCTTTTAATAAAATATTAATTGCATCCATGTCTGACCCAGTTCTGTTAGAAATGCTACATCTAAAGAAATCCGAATCCCTCCACACCACATGCTCCAGAGACCTCAACCGCATTACCACAATCAACAGAACATGCAGGAGGGACACGTTCATAACCCAGAGACTGCCCATGGTATGGAATAGACTTCCCATACATGTCAAACAGAGTACCTCACTAGCCCTCTTTAAGAGAAATCTTGATGAGTGGATGGGAAATAGAAAGTTCACCCCGGGGGGTCACTGCAGTGGCTCTACTTGATAGAGGCACTGGGAACTAACGTTAGGCAGCACGATGCCAGGGCACTTCTATGGGCTAGGCATGTAAAGGCTCCAGGGCCATTAGCCTAGTACACACCTATGAACCTATGACCCTATAAGGATATGTGGCTTACTCCTGTACAGTACTATGTTGTCATATTAAAATGACCAGCAGACCAGTAACATCATTATAAAACATCTGAACAGTGAAGAAAGCACAAAAAGAATCATACCAGCAACAGGTGTGACCTCAGTGTTGCAGTCTTTTAAGAGTCAGGAAGTGGAGCTTGATGTTGAATCATCTCAGACTGACAATGATTTCCATGTTTTCCCCAACATTATTTCTAGCAGGCTTGAACACTGCCACGCTCATCCACAACTTCTGAAAAAAAATCCAGAATTAATTGTGACTTTACACATTAACAGATTAATTGCCATGCATATCTAAATCATTATTTTTCCAGTTTTGAGCAGTGACATTTCCTTGAACAGGCTTTTGCATTGTTGTAGTCATCACAAATAAGCTACCCTCAGTATATTTCATACAGGCATATTCGCACAGAAAACTGCTGTGCAACTGCAGACCTTAGGACTACAAATACAACCCTATGTTTGTCTTTAATTTGAGAAGACGTTGATTTTTATTTCAACTGTTATAAAAAATATAAAAGTATATATTTTTTATTGTGCTTTCCTTTCCATCTATAAACTTTTTGTTTATATTTCTGTATGATAGTCAATGTGTAATGTTATTCATTTTGGTTTGAAACTAAAATACTATTCCCTTTTTGTTTTGCTGTCTTTGGAGTGGATTGATACATCTATCCTGCTATTTTGTTTTTACAAATAAATCAAGAAAACATCAAAAGTGCAGTACTCTGATTTTTGATCAGTGAAATATATACAGTTCATATGCATAAGAAAGCCATGTTACCCAATTAATTATTAAATAATGTTTTGTCTGCTGTGTACAACTAATAATGTACTCTGTCCATCTTCCCTCCTCTTATCATAATGTTTCATTGGTTTACCAATGCATGTCAGCATTCAGCATTGACAAAACTGTCTATACTTAAATAAAGGTTCTGTCTTTTGTGCCTTCTGGCCATGCTGAACTGGTTATGCTAAATACTGGAACATAATAAATGAGTCACATTTTTCACCTGTCAGTAAAATCTGCAGCTTTCGTTTTGAAATAATACTATGACTAAACACTGAAAGTTAACAAAAAACTATCAGTTTCATGCAGTTGTCATATACAGCCATTTCAACTTTTCAAAACATTTGTGAAAGACAGAGAAAAAAGGTATCATGCCTGCCCATCCCAAATGTGCCTTTCACAATTTCTCCACACAGAAGAGGGTTGTTTAACAAGTTTCAAGTTTCAAAATGGTCAAATAGCTCCTTCAGACAAACAGGGAGGGTTTATCTTCATTGTTAAACAACATTACTCAGTTATGTCTTTGTTCAGTGGTCACAATATTTTTATCAGATGTGACAATAGCTGAGGTACTGAAAATGAAACAGAATATTTTAACATTATTCACAAATTATGTTCTAAAATTTAACAAATGATGAAAGGGCTTGTTACTTGGTATATGTGTTTACTTGTAATGACACTTAGTTTTAGTTACTCAAGAACATATCTCGTTGTTCTAGGTTACATTTTGTTTTATGCAGTAAGTGAGTCACTGAGCCGGTACTATTTTTACTGAACATTTATTGAAAAATATTGTTATTCTACTTAAATCTTTTATTAGAAATATCTATGATTGTATTCTAAGTTAAAAGGGCTCCAGATGAAGTCTCCACTAATTTTCCTAACTGCATGTTTGTAACTTGAGTTACTGAGTCTTTGTTAATGTGATACTTCAGAGTTATGCTGTCGATATTGTAAGATGGGAGTTCAGTAACAGATCAGGTCATATAACTGACTTCTTTAGCATTATTTGTATTCTACGCAAATTCATTCTTGAGAATTACGTTTGTTTTGGTGGTAGATAGATTTAAAAAAATGTCAGTTTCTAGTGCCTTTTCTAACTCTCCAGTTCCATGACATATTAGTTGAAAATAATGCTTGCTAACTTGTAGTATGTCGCAAAGAATGGAAAAAATTGTTACGTTAACTTTTAGCAAAAATGCTCAGTTATCACACAAGTGCGGTGCTAAATACATTGTGATTTAATTGTTTTATTAAAGTGAGATTCCCATATCCTCTCATTCCTTGTGGTGTTATTGTGTATTAAATAAACAGAATAAATGAAAGATTCTACTACATGACATGGCAATCAGTGACCCCTCCACTTAGTTTGCCTCTTCTTGGAAACTGTTCATTAAACTAAATTGTATTCACTGCTACAGTGCTTTCATTGCCAGAAAAAGACTACTTAACTCTATCCTATTACTATGGTCACAATTAAAAAGTCAAAACACAGTTGTCTTAGTAAAATGGACAAGTAGACAAAAATGTCATAAAAAAACATAACATTTAAAAGTGGAGAATTTTTCTATCTTTGCATAGTAAAGCCATTGTAGAAGAAATGAAACAAGATACTTGTTTTGTGGGATCTCCTTTATGAAATGGTTGTTTGTATTAGCCGTCCCAGTCAGTATTAAACATTGCTTCTTACCTAGGTGTCATACCCATTTTTTTATTTAGCCACTTGCTAAAACCATCATTCCTTGGATTCTCTGATGTGGGATAACCCTTCTGTTATTCACTTCTTTTTATCACTTATAACATAGGCAAAAATACATTAAAAGAAAAGCAAACAAACTGTATTAACATTTTTTTCCATTTACAGACATTATACATCACATATCTTTTCTTTCTTTCTTTCTTTCTTTCTTTCTTTCTTTCTTTCTTTCTTTCTTTCTTTCTTTCTTTCTTTCTTTCTCTGTAACTATCAGCAGTCCAGCATTATATAATTGGCTGAATTCCTGCCTTTCCTTCAACTTTATTCCTTCTCTTTAACATTATTCTGCATGTATTGTTCCCACAGTTTCCTTTTTTCTATGTAATTTGCTCATTCCCTTTTCTAAAGATCCCTCTTCCAGTTCTTTTATTTCTTTTACAATATTCAATACTTCAAATAAAGTTGGTTTGGATTTTGATTACCATTTTCTAGCAGTTGTGTTTTTTGGCAGCCAACAGAATTAAACTTAATAAGATCTTAATATATTTCGGCAATTCAGATTCTATGTCCCAGCTCAAAAGATTATTTCCTTATTTACAACTATTTGCTGACCGAATATTTCTGACAGAGTACCCTGTAGGGGGATTTAAAATCTGTCAACTCATTACAATCCCAAAACATTTGTTTCCAGTTAACTCTTTCTTTCCCATCACACCTCTAACATTTCTTATCTACCCGAAGAAAAATTCTTTGAAGTCTGCTTGGAGTATAAAAATACCAATGCAAACATGTGAAAGCAAAGATCCTAAACCTTCTGAACTTTGTTGCATACTTGGGAGTCATACATGCTTTTCCAGCTTCTTCCCAGTTTTTTCTAACCTCTTCTCTCTTGTTTGCTTCTTAATTATTATTAATCCGCCATTATAATCACATCAGATGTAGTGGCCCTTAGGAAGACTTCTTCATCCCGTCCTGTCTCATACTGCAGTGACCTGGTGCTTTATTGTTAACCTGTAGGTAATCTTGCACAAGCTTATTTATCCAGCTCTTTTCTTCTGAATGCATGGCAGCCTGGCTGTTGGAACAAAAATAGTGGAATGACTCAAACCCTGAGCCGTTTCACTGCTACACATATTACCTTTCCTGACTGGATTGTCTCTACTAGTAACCTGACCGCTGTACACTTGTACTTCAGCTACTATATGGGTCTTCTCTTGGGTGTGGCTTTGGCAAAGCTTATACAAGTGCTTTGATGGTGACTGATATTTCTCTTGTGACTTACTGATTTACATTACTACTTGTCCCTGTGAGGGACACTTTGCCTTTATTCACGTGGCATTCTCTATTACATTTCCATTCATGCTCACTAAACCGCATGACCTTTTTTCTGATGACTACTTTTTCCATGTCTCCTCTACCACCTCCTTGCAGAATTCTCCTTCATGCCTCTTGCCAATACTTTTTGTGGTCCTTCATATAGAACCTCACCAAATTATGTGCCCTGCTCTCTACTATGGATATGTTGCCCTTCTCAGTCCTGATCTCCAAACATAATTCTTTGCATTCTTCAGTTCATTCTACTCATCACCATTTCATGATTTACTATTTCTTTTCCTACACTTATTATTTTATGTCTTGTCATATATACCAGTCTAAGCTTGGCTTCACCACATCTGTCCATTCTAAGTTTACACAGCTACAATGTTATGCTAAGAAAGGCCTCACATTTGCACTCAATCTGAGTAGCATTTACTGTAAGCCTGACTACCTTAATGCTTGGCTTCAGGAACATATTCCCATCCTGATTTTGTGGTTGTAACACAGTCTTGGATTAAACAGATAACTTCTTGCCTATTATATATGAATTGCACTACCAGTGAGTGCAGGAATGATGGAAAATAAGGCCTCATTCTTTAAATCACAACTGTCGTATAATTTAATAAAATAATTAAAGACAACCACGTGCCTCATGGCTTATTATGGAACTTACAATATATAGCAAATAATGAAACTAAAATCATTTTAACTGCCTAATACCTAAAGCCTACCCTAATGCTTGATAAACTGGAAGATCTAATGAATAAAATATCATAAACCTTCCTACCTAAAATGTAAGCAGTTATTTCAGATGACTTTAGGATGATCTAATAGTTATTTATGAAGATGCAATAACAGGCATCCTATTTTATGTTTGATCTTTTCCAACTTATCAGAGACATCTGTGTTGTAAGCCTCTGCAGTTTGATGAAATGTATGCCCCATCAGAGTGCAGCTGCCTTTTTTGCTTTTTGTTTTTGAAAAGTAGTTTGCACTATTTTCTTTCAACTTTGTAAACCAATTTCAGTGTGGTCTGTTGTTGCCCGGGTATGTGCATCATTTTCCTCTGAACTAGAATGTTTTCTGTCAGGCTAAGGCTGTTGGCAGTGTTGCTTTTTCCATCTGTTGCAGTGGTTCTTTATGCTCCACTGTTAGCTATGTAGATAAATCAAGAATCTTTGGGTTGGTTGTAAAAATGGTGTTGAGGAAGTCATTTGCAGGGATATTTTTGTGGTTCCAGCTGCCTTTGAACACTGATAAGCTTGTACCAGTCATTTTAACAATCTTCTTCTTTGTCTTTCGGCTTTTCCTGGTTAGGGGGTCGCCACAGCAGAACTCCAGTCCGCTAATGATTGGCAGTTGGTTTTTATGGTGTCGAGTTGCCAGCCTGACACCCAACCTTCAACAAAGGCATTCCCATTTAACGCATGTCTTTCAAACACCCACTCGACCGCTGGGAGGACATGCAGACTCCACACAGAAGGCACTCCCAACCCAAGCTGAGAATCGAACGGAAGAACCTCTTGCTGTGAGGCAACAACGCTACCGCTGCCCCACCACGGAAGTCACCAGTCATTTTAACAATGTTGCTTATAGTCATTTTAACAATGTTGCTTATTTATTAGTGTAACATTCTTTTATTAACAGTCATTGTTCATTGCTAAAAGAGAGAGAATTGTTTCTGGCAAATGTATTACATAATTTGCAGTTGTTTATATGGACTTTAATTGAGTAACTTTGTTCAAGTTACTGGTTTTGTAAATAGAAGTACAGTAGTAAACTTAAACTTAACATACTTTCCTGAACATTATATAAAGTACTAAGGCACTACTGCACACAATTAACATATACATTCTTGTAAGAGATAGTCTTCCTTGCATACATTGGAAGAACAGTATGAGATGCAACTAAGTAATAACTATAAACATTCTTCAACAGCTAATACACACACACACACACACACACACACACACACACACACACACACACACACACACACACACACACACACACAATTTTTCTATATTGAAAAGCATTAGTTAAAAAGAAGAAGCTGAGATCCCTCATAAAATCCTCCAAAGCTAGTTACAAAAATAAAATCACCATGGATTCTAAAGACAACCACAAAGCCTTCAACAGCTATGTCAAGAATCTCAATAGCAACACTCAGATCTGCTCTGAACTACAGCACAATGACACTACATTTACCAAACCAATTGATATTACCAACATCCTGACAGACAGGTTCAGTGCTAACTTCACCCCCCCTCACCTCCCAAAGGGCCCATCCCCATACTGGATGCCTGCAAAGCCCCTGAAATCATGGCCGTATAGGTAAAGACCGCAATCTCCAAAACCAAGAACACAGCATCCATGGGACCGGACAACATCCCAGGCTGCGTTCTGCATAAACTACAGAATGAAATGGCACTCCACCTAAGTACCATGTTCAACCATAGCCTCACTTCAGGCTTTGTGCCTATGGAATGTCGCACAGTGACAGTTATCCCACTCCACAAAGGGAGTGCCACCACAAACCCCGGGAACTACTGCCCCATAAGCCTGATGTGCCTGGTCTACAGGGCGATGGAACACATCATCCTAATGCTTATAAACAAAGACATAGGTAACCTCCAAACTCAGGACCCCACTCAGTTTGGGTTTGTTAAAGGTAGATCATGCCTTCTAAACCTGATTGACTTTTTCAAAGCAGTCACCAGAGCCGTAGATGAGGGTAAGGTGGTGCACACAGCCTATCTTGACCTCGTCAAGGCTTTCGACACCATCCCCCACTCTGACATTACAGATAGACTCACTGGACTAGGCATAAATCCCTATGTCACAAGATGGGTGGCCAGCTGGCTGACTGACAGAACCCACACAGTGAAAGTAGCCGACTCCAAATCTGACTTTAGACCAGTGACAAGCGGAGTACCACAGGGTTCAGTTCTGGGTCCTCTCCTGTTTGGTATCTACTTCTCTGAAGTCCAGGCTGATACAGCTCATCTCTGGCTAATGAAATTCGCAGACGACTGCAAACTAGGAGCCATAATCGATTCACCTAAGGATGTGGACATTCTACAAAGAGGCCTCACTGAGATGAATGCTTGGTGTCAAAGTCATGGCCTGAAGCTCAATGCCAGGAAGTGCAATGTCATCCCCTTTGGGAAAAATACTGTACCCATGAACTACCACATAGGCAGTGGCCTAGTAAACACCAAAAGTGTGATAAGAGACCTTGGGACACAGGTGGATAGTACTCTCTCCTTTGATAATCACATTGCCACAGTAGTCAGGAAATCCTTCTATGTGGCACACCTCATCATAAAGGGATTCTCCTCCAGAAAAAGGGAGGTCATCGTTCCTCTCTACTCATCCCTTATTAGACCCATCATAGAGTGCAATGCCCCATTTGGCATGTACCTCGCTAGACATCTGCAACAGCTGGAAAGGCCACAGAAATACCTCACTAAGAGGATTACCAGTTTCAAACAGATGCCATACACCGACCATCTCAAAAAATTCCAGCTCTACTCTGTCGCATATTGCCTACTCCGAGATGACCTCTGCTTAATGTACAAAGCCATGTCTAACCTAGACCTGATGGACATGCTACACTTAAAGAAATCCCAATCTCTCTGTGCCACATGCTCCAGGGACCTAAACCTTGTCACCACAATAAACAGAACATGCTGGAGGGGTAGAGTCCTGTCCCAGATACTTCCCTTGCTCAAGAATAGGCTGCCCATTCATGTCAGGCAAAGCTCCTTACTGGCCCTCTTTAAGAGAAATCTTCACGATTGGATGAGAAATAGGAAATTCACCATGGGGATCACTGCTGTAGCTCTGCTCGACAGGGACACAGGAAATTAATTTTCTTGGGTGGCGAAAGCCAGGGAACCTCGTTTGGCTAGGCTTGTATAGGCCATAGGGCCAATAGCCTAGTACTTACCTATGAACCTATGAACCTATTTCTAGAAAATCCTGCTCCCTCAATCCCCACACAGGGGTTTTGCTCTCCATATCCCTCTAACTGATACCTCTCAACTTCTAAAAGTAAGAAATCTGGACAAAGCCATAAATAATGGGGGGACAAAGGTCCAAAAATAGGGACACTTTTTAAATTTGGTCTTACAAACTTAGAAAGTTGATAGAATAACAGGTTTTGCATTAACATGAATTTTCTGAAGGGTATGAAGTCTGAAACACAAATTTCTGTCATTATTTTTCTAACTTCTATCCTCAATGTTTTGCCAGTTATTTGCCAGAAAACCACAATTTTATGAGAAACAGACCAAATATATGAGGCAAAAATCTGTACAGTTGAGAGATATGCCCTACCTTCTGTGACTGAATAACACCCAGGAAAAGTAAAATGCCAGACTGGAGCTTACTGGCAGTTTGTACAATGTAAGTGCAGATGGTTTTGACAAATTGCAGTTAAACAAAATCATAGAAAAGCAGCTCTATAAACTTACCCTCAATGGAGTGCCAGCCACACACACACACGCACACACGCACATGCATACATACATACACACACACACACACACACACACACACACACACACACACACACACACACAAACACACATACATGTGCACACACACACACACACACACACACACACACACACACACACACACACACACACACAAACACAGACACACACACACACACACACACACACACACACACACACACACACACACACACACACACACACACACGCACGCACACACACACACACACACACACACACACACACACACACACACACACACACACACACACACACACACACACACACACACACACACACACACACACACACACACATCTCAGCATGTATGATGTAGATCAAGCCATAAGAAAGCCCCTAATCTTGCACTGTGCAAATTAAATCTTCTACCTTTGATATAGACTGTCAGTATGAGTTACAAAGACAGGCAAAAATAAGAAATAATACAATGAAATTGCTAACACCTGTAATAATAAAACTGCCAAATATTAGAAATAAAAATGCTAACACCTCTAACACCATAAAACTATGAAAGAAACTGAAGCCTGCAGCTCCCTGCACATCTTTCATTGCAGAAGACACAACATCTCAGGGTACCTGTCACAGTGACATAAAGTGGTGGCTTGGTGAAAACAGTAATACTCTGTCACTGAAGCTGAAAACAGAAAGCATAGGAAGGAAAAGGAATGAATCCACAACCAAAGTAGTATAAATTCCTCCTAGGGTCTCCCTTGAAAAGAGACCACTAGTCAAATGGGGCTAACCTAGTCAACAAAGCATAAATAAATAAAAAATAAGTTTTGTTTCTCTGCCCCAGGAAAACTGTGGTTTTGTGGAAATAGCCACTGGGCCATGTGGCTCAGTTGCTGAGTCACTATAGAACCCTTCATTTACCCATGATACAAGTCATCCACGAAGGATGACTTGTCACCACTGGCATAATATTGACACAGATTCAGGCTGTCACTACAAGTCATGACGGTACTGGCTTCATCCTTTTTATGGCAATCACTCCTAGATAAGCACTCTTCATCTGGAAAATGAGGCAAACAAATATATCACAAATGATGGCTGTTAGGTTTCAGTATATAAAGTATGTCTTAATGGGCATGAAGCAATTAATTAATGGCTGGCAGATGAAAAGCATTCAACTATTTATTGTGTGATGTACATAACAGCAGCCGTATGTCACCCGACTGGGCTAGCTGTCTACTTCAGAGGAATCCCAAGGGAAAAAGCTCCATATAGTCTTTAAATGGAAAAAATGTACATAGACTTTAAGTGATAAGAAAAAAAAATGAGATCTGTATAGAACAGACTGTAGGATATTATAGCAGTACATATTCCAAAAAGTTAACAATATAACAAACAAGTATAGTTTAATATATTTACAGTAGTATATGACTGTGTCTGAAGAAGCAATGTGTCTGAAGAAGCAATGTTTTACACTGTGAAAGCACTTACATCTGTTTAATAAAGACTTGTAGAAGAAGCTTTGAGAGACTTTTGTGAGTTGCCTGTATCTGCCTTGTTCCAGCACAGATACTTTTGGGATATGTTCTACTTTAATAGTACATTATATTGCTGAATTTTGTTTTCTGAATTTTGGAATTTTATGTGGAGCTTTTCTCCCTGGGTCTCCACTGAAAGCGGACTCTGCCCAGTCAGAAAATTCAAGTAAACAAATGTAAATAAATTAAACAATACATAATAAATAATAATATTGGAATAGAAAAAAATGCTAATTAAGAAAAGATGAAAAAAGGAACAGCAAAGAAGGTATGCATTGTAACAACTAGTCAAAAAATAGTATATTTATAAGAGATGGTGCAGTTTGGTAAGACAAAGATGAGGATGGCAAATGTGGCCGAAATGTCTGGAATTTTGTTGTATTCGTTTTGAGTTCTGTCCACATGAACATCCATGTTGTCCTAGTACCCCAGTGACCATTTATTCCCCCATCCTGGATAGTTGATGAACAGATTTCAGCATGAATATTCGGGAGAATATCAGCGGCAAAGGAAAAAAGTACTTACACTAACTGTAGATGAGCTCCAAGAGTAATAGAAGAGATCTGTGGTAATAAAGGGTTACTGGCAAGGGATGAGGATTATGCTGGCATGTATTTACATTCCACCTAAAACTGCTATTATAGAGCTTAAGAAAATATTGAGAGACATAATCAGCTTTCACAAGGGAATATTACTTATAGGTGGGGAAGTGGAACTTGATTTGCAACAGTGAGGATGTATCTGGGGACCTAGAAGGGAAATATAACAAAAAAGGTAGATTTCTGACTAAATTTAATTTATGAGGAATATTTGGTATGGAAGAAGGGAATTCAGTAGCCGGAACTCTGAGAGAATTTACATATTATTCTTCAAGGTACAATAACTGGGCTAGACTAGACAGAAATTATATTTTATAGGAACATATGCACATAACTGAAAGCTTCAACAAACATCCATTAACTATTTGAGATCATGCACCAATATCATCTAAGATTAAAATGCAGGGAAATGAAGTAAATATGAGACACTGCTGCTTCCCCACCTACCTGTTAAAAAGAGAGGAATTTAAGGAATGGGTAGTGAAAATTATTCAATAACTATTAGGGGAAGGTAGAAATTTCTTCAGACGTTACGGCTAGTGAATGGGATAAAATGAAAACGGAATTTAAAAATAGGATAAATACGATAGAACTAAAGGAAAATAGATATGGTTAAGAAGTAGCAGGAATTATTTAGAGGGGGTGACAAAAGTTAAACTATTGTAGAATAAGTGGGATCTGACAGAAGAAGAACAGGCACCGCTGCAGAGTACTAAAGCAAAAATAATGGAGTATTTGGGTAAAAGCATGAGTTTACAAAGATTGCTGTTAAACAACTGTTATTGATAATAACTGCAGAGCACAAAAACTCTTAGCACAACAACTTAGGTAACAGAATGTAGAAAGGGTTTTTGCCACCCTTATGGAGTCTATAACAAGAAAAATGGCCACAGATCCTGTAGATTTATTACAGATATTTTGGAATTTTTATGACCATTTGTATAAAGAAGAGGAATGTGTAGATAAAAAAGTACAAATAGAAATATTTATGGAAGACTTAAGTATGCCAAGGTTAGAGGCAGATGAGACTCAACAATTAACAGTTAAGTTAGGAGGAGACAATATCAAAATGGTGACATATAATCAATCTGCAGGAATGTCTCCAGGCACAGATGGTATTCTTTAGAAGTTTAGAAGCTAGGAGGGAAGAAAGTGATAAAGATCTGGAAGGTTTTGTTTAACAGTATTTTAAAGGGAGGGGGAACACCAACATCCTTGAAGAAAGCTGTGGTGGTTGTAATACCTAAAGACAGTAAGGACCAATCAGACCAGCTTAATATAGGCCAATTTCAATTTCAGTCCATGATTATAAAGTGTTTATGTCTATAATAGCTGAAGGAATGTCAAACATGTTGCAAAATTGATAGATATAGATCAATGTGTTTTTGTGGAAGGGAAGCAAATGTCTGACAACATTGATAGAACAATGATGATTGCGATTAGGGGTACAGAGAGTAGGTAAAAGGGAGCCTGAATTTACTGGAGAAACTGGCAAAGGAACCAAGGTATTGGAAGTAAATAACTTGGGGGGGTGATAGACTAGGAAGAGGCCTTGAAGACATTTAGACTGCAGGCTACAGACTACCTTCCCCTGTCACTGACTGATAACAGAGTATGAGCAGAGAGAAAGGGACAGGGGAATCCTAAGTAAACAACCTGTACTGGTATTTTATTTGAATCTAGAACAGAAGTTGCTTTTAAAAAGGTATCATTTAGTAGGACATATAAAATATTGTACAATAACTATAGAAAGGAGGTTAGAAAAGATTGGGAAGTGAGATTGGATGAGAAATTCACAAGGAAACAATGAGATGACTTATGTATGGCTCCAAAATATGCAACAAAATCTAGATAATTTAGGATTTTTTCTTGGAAATGTTTGCATTGATATTTTTATACCCCAAACAGACTACAAAGTAGTGTTCCTCATGTGGATAGCAAATGTTGGAGTAGTGATGAGAAAGAAGGGGGTAACTGGGATCATATGTTTTAGGAGTGTAATGAGTTGGCGACTTTAAAAATTCCCTACAGAGTACTCTGTCAGAAATACTGGGTGAGCAAATGGGAGTAATTAAGGAAATGTTTTTTTTTTGTTTTTTGAGCTTGGATACATGATCTGAATTGCCTACACATAGTAAAACCTAGTTAAGTTTAATTCTGGTGGCTGCCAAAAAAGTAATTTCTAGAAAATGGAAATCAAACTCTAAACCAACTGTATTTGAAATAGTGAATGTTGTAACAGAGATAAAATAATTGGAAGTGGGATCTTTAGAAAAGGGTAGGAATAAATTGCATTGAAAAAATGAAATTGTAGGAACAATACATGCAGAATAATTTTGAGGAGGAGGAGTGAGGTTTAAGGGAAGGCAGGAATTGAGCAATGTCTGTAATGCTGTATAATTATAATTGTATAAAAGCATATATGTGATGTATAATCTTTGTAACTGTGAACATATCATGGTTTGTTTTCTTTTATATAAATGCAGATTTGCCTGTGTCTTAAGTAATAATTCAATAAAGTGTTTAAAAAAGTGTATCGAACATCACTCTATCTTGGTAGCTTTCTGCCTGTATTATGTTTGTACATGAAAAGCTGGGACTATACTTACCTAACAAACCAAAGGCTCATTTTACAAGGGCAAAAGCTACCTCTACTGCTGTTATGGTATCATATGATGAGATTTGAACTTCTCTATGTAGGTAAGTGTACAAGAAAAATAAAAGATTGTATTACTGAGCATTCTTTAGAAATACGTAGGAACATTTCAACTAATGTGTTAACAAAGCATAAAATGGATTTAGAGTTATAGATTTATTGTATACACATTCTGGAGAAGGTGATGTGAATGACAGGCTTGAGATGCGTGAATATGAATGGATTATTAGACTGCAAGTGGAGAGTTTCCCTGGTATTAATGCTGCAGTCTTTATCAAGCCTGTACTCAAATTTAAGCACTTGTGTTGAAAATAGAATATATATTTTTTATAGTAACTTTCTAATACTAATAGTCTTTAGGATTTATATGTTTTTAAATGTTAATTAATTAATTGGTTTTGTGATGTTACTGGATGGGCTGTGTCTTATGATGTTATTTGAATATATTTAATGAGGTGATGTTTTAAATAACATTATATTCACAGTGATGAAGGATTTTTGATCCATTAAAATTCTTAACTAGGTTTGCAGTATCCGCTTGTTTTATTTCTGGTCAACCCAGGTAAAGAACAAGTCATCTGCCATCAGGACTTCCACTGGCAAATGTGGAACTCTTTTTGGACTCCTGCATTGGCATTGTTTTTTCCGACCTTTGACATTTTGTCTTTAGTGACAAACTTCACACATCCTCCTTTGGATTCTCCTAAACAAATTCTGCCTTCTTGAGATTGTCCTGCCCTTAAATAGGTGCAGGATAATAATTGACTTTACACTTGAAAGCTCAGGTATGTTGGTTTAAGGGAGCATGTCCCCATTAATCTGCCTTATGGTACCTTCCAAGTAAAAGCTGTTCTTTCTTAACCCAAATCCTTCAAACCATACACACACACACACACACACACACACACACACACACACACACACACACACACACACACACACACACACACACACACACACACACACACACACACACACACACACACACACACACATATATATATATATATATATATATATATATATATATATGTACACACACACACACACACACACACACACACACACACATATGCGCGCGCACGCGCGTGCACATGTGCACACATATGCATGCAAACTTGTGCCTACTTGTGTTTTACTGTTTTTTTATATAAAATGTTACTGTTCTCAAACAGTTTATCATTGAGAATCAGTACTATATTCTGAAAGTTTCCTTCAAATTTCAGTATATCATGTTGTGTATTGCAGGACCACTGGCTATGTGTATACAGTTTCACTTTTGGTAATAATCATTTAGTATTCATTACTCTGCTCTGATTGGGCTTTATTCTTCTTATACCAACATAGTCATTTTTGACTGGAATGAAGTCTTGATTGATCACATACCCAGCCTGTCTTCCCATTTTGCCATTATGAACTGGTCCATATGCAACTGCTGGGAAGTATAAACTACTAATTGAAAAATTGTAACTTAATTGTAACTGAATATGTAAGTGAAACTGCAAATGACTCCACAACATATTTGCAGACTGACTGGTGTTGCACTAGGCTGTTAGGATACAGTTTTTGTTTTACGTGTGAAAACTCTTACTAATCCATGTTTTAGTAAATTAGATCCGACGCACCTTTCCACCAAAGTATAAATTCTTGCATTAAGACACGTGTACACACTTATATGCAAGCACACAGCTGTATATGCACACACAAACACACATATGTATATGTATGTATACATAAATGTATACATACATACAGACATGCGCATATACACACATGCATACAAACATGCATATACAAATGTACACATACATACACATGTACACACATGCATACACACAGTCACTCAGCCTTATTTTCATCACTTGACAAGGAATCATTACTTATATCTTAAATTCTTAGATACTAAGAGACAGAATAAATGATGTAACATTTACAATCTTGCCGCCATATAGTACTCATATCTGTTTGTATTCTTACTACTATTTCTGATATAAAGACTTGTAATAAGAATAATATCTGTGAAGTATCATTGAAAAAGGCCATGACCACTATTAGACTCTTGCATAGATTCATTCACAATTTCATTCATCCATTTAGTGGTTCACTCAGGGACACTTACTATACAGAAAACACCTTTATGAAAGCTGCTTTACCAAGGCCTTACTTTAATGTGGAGAACATCAAACTGCTGAACAGAAAGGACATATTGCAAATGCCTATAACAGTGTGCTACATCTGCAGCTCTGCTATTGACCTGTGTGCGTTCATTCCAGAGTCCATTTATCCACACACTCATTCACTTACTGGCACTTGCCTTACAAAATCTACTTGCTGCAAATGTTAAGTTTTGAGTGCCTTTAATAAATTATGGGCTGATACAGATACTACAATGCATTTACTGATCACTTCCACTTAACTAAATTGCTTCTGCTACCACTGACTGTGCAAGATGACCGTGTCTAGTGTCAAATACATGGGAAGCTCCACATTATGGATCAACATACGTTGATAAGAAGAGTAAGAAAAATGAGCAGGTAGAATAGAAGGGAACCTGATAAGCACAGGAAAAAAGGTCAGCGCAAACTGGATTTGAAGTATGGAAATACTATATTACTGCAGGGGACATCAGACAAAGGGCTTTTCTGGTGCAGTTCATCACTGCCATTGATTTTTTAAAAAGCAGTGCTTCATAGAGTTTACACCATTAAACATGCCTTGTCTCTGGAAAGACAGATCAATACAAGAAAATGGGAACATATGTACAAGTAAATTAAGTAACTGCAGACAAAAATGATGAATGGTTGTTTTTTATTTTTATTTTTGTAAATTTTGTCTAATAGATGAATAGGATACAGCCCTTAGCCATCTTACTGTGCCTATGGGCTTATTATAATGATATTTAGAAGCAAGGGTTTAAAGCTTAGATACCTATAAAAATACCATCACCACTGATGCAGTGAGAGAACATCGGTTTTAGGAACAGGGGTTTTCCATCCTGACAATATAAATATTTTTGTAGTCACAACAGCAAAAGCAATCATTTTCTTTCTGAAAAAGGTATAATTCAAAAAAGAAAGTTGAAAAAATAGATATCATTCACCCAGACACATCTGAGATTATCCTGCCCTTAAATAGGTGCAGGATAATAATTGACTTTACACTTGAAAGCTCAGGTATGTTGGCTGATTTATATAAAATTGCTACTATAAAAATCTGAAGTCTTTTGCCATAAGCATGTGGGCATGCCCACCAATTGTAAGCCAGAGTCTTTTTTCCACACAATAATTCTATCATCAGTTAGTATCAACCCCAGATTTATCATATTTGTTCAGAGAAGTCCAATAGGTTCTCTGAAGATGTTCATCTGTGTAGTTAGGTTACTAGTATAATAATATATCTTCCAAATTATTACTTATTTTAGATTTTGTTTTCCAATCTAAATATGTTCTTAGGATGTTTATTATAGACCCCAAATGGTAATCTTACACATTGTGGCAAGCAACTTTTTTATGTGTAAATTAAGCATGAAGTAAGATTATTTGTTATAAAGAATAAAATAAACATCATCTAAATAATGCATTGATGTAAAAAGCATTTTTACCTAGCTTAATTAATAATTTTATTGTAACTGTAATCCAAACATTTTGTTTTGTGACTGTGTAAGTTCAAAACTGCTTTGTTGCACTGCAATAGCAAACTTTGGCATTTGCTATTATACTGCTTGATCAAAAATAATGATAAACTGTTATGACATGAGTTGCAATCTAGCTATTCTCTTTGACCAGCGGATTCAGTTCGTCAGTCTTTGGCTTACTGGGAAGCATTACAATTAAAAGACATTACATGAAGATCTGAGATATGCCACTTCTTCCACAACTTTTTCTCTGACTCCAGTAAATGATAAAATATCACAAAAAACAATCAAACACATACTTGTTACATTCAATTCAAAGCTGACAGTTCCATTTCCCCTTCTTGCTCACTGCTGAAGACCAGCCTAGTTTGATTAAAACAGTTGCCAAATGTCGAAGAAAAAGAAATTAAAATGTCTGAATACTTTTGGCCTATATATTCTGCTGTATTCAGAAGCAGTATTGACAGGACTCATCCTTTAGCCAGGACCTTTAAAGGCTACTCTTTCTGGGTTTTGTTGAGGTTGTCAGGCTTCAAAGATGACCATTTGTGTGTATGTTAGTAGTACTGAGCAGTGTTATATGTAAATCCTTGTTTGGTAATGACAAATTGTATGGGGGGGCTTGCAGACTTTGCACTATGGTTTGAGGATTGTGTATTGGGAACAGAGGAATGGTATCTCAAGGGAATTATACTGAAATATAATGATGGTTCAATATTGGCTGAATGCCATGTGATTGTAATTACCACCTTTGCTTCCTTAGGATAGGTAAGCATACATCTGGCCCTCATTTACGTTCCTGTGGTCCAACTCCTCCATCACCTTGGCTAATGAAATGAACCCCAAGTCACTAGGGATACAGACAAAGCTGCATCCCTCTGTGCCATGGAGTCTGGGTCCCAGAGATAAACATTTTATGTAACTGTAACACTAAGCTAAACATAGAACCAAGGAGTCAGTTTATACATCCCGTATTTTTGTAACCATCAAACATTTACATTTTATTTCCTGGCTCTTGCTAGTATATCACTCAGCTTCTCATATAAATCTATTTTTTTTATTTTGCAATGTGTTTCCTTTAGTCTCTAGTTCTTTTGTGTTCATTGTGCAACTGTGTCAGTTTCAGCTCATGTTGCACTATTTTCTTAGATGTATTTTAAAGCTGTTCTTTCAGCATAGCATTTGCTTAACAACTGTCTGCAGCATATTACTTTACTGAAAAAGCAATTCACCTTTGGCCAGCAATACAGTCATCCATATATATGTATGTGCTCAGAATACAAACTCAGAGTCTGCATAGCTGGAACAGTTTATTTAAGAGGCACTACAGAGTCAAGGGTAACATCTCTTAGCTGCATTGTCCTCTGTTGGCACAGTTTTGTAAAAATAAGAACCAAAAACTGAGCTACATTTTTTTTGGTCAATGTGTTACCTTCTTCTGCTGTTTTATTCCAAAGCACAAGTACCAGTAAAAGTTTAGGGGGTTGTAGACCTAATGCTTGGGAGCTCCCTTTAAAGACCAATTTCTAGGTTACAATCTCTGTATTTTGAGTAGACATACCAATTCAGCTCCTAGATTGTTGATTCTGCCAAAATACTACAAAAGACATTTAATGTTAAAAATAGCAAAACATCTTAATGTTGAATTCAAAGGAATGGAACTAACTAGTGCTGCTCATTTTGAAATTTAAACTCACGAGAAAGGCAGTGAGAACAGTGACTACATTGAGACTACACCTGGTATGCATAGTCTGGAACTTCGCACATGCCTACTGGTTATCTATGAGTAGCACTGCTAGATGGATATGTAAGTAAACTCAGCAAAGTTCATTTGCAACGAAAGAGCATAAGTGAGGCTGTTTTAAAAAAACATGCCATGTATTGCAAAAGTGTAAAGTATGTAAAATTCAACATTAGGAACTTGTGAATTAGTACATAAAAGACTGAGGCTTTGTATAACTTTGTTTTCGAGTATCGCTGGTGGCCAAGTGCAGTCTTGCTTGGAAGGTATAAAGTAAGTGGCAGACTACGCAGTATTTTTAATTGAAATTAAAAAAAATAAAGGGGTTTATAATGTTTTATATAGTGATATCCTTGTGTGGATACCCTGATGATTTTATTAAAGAATAGAAAGGGGGAGATGGGCAAGACTGATAAAGTATACAAAGAGGGGAAAACAGAAAGAAAACACCAAGATATTTCTGCTTGAGGAGGTGGGAAAGAAGGTGTACAATGCAGTTGTCTGGCGATAGACCCATCTATTTTTTGTTTTTGTCATAGGGTTGCGTGGATGGGCAATTGGTAAGAGGGTGATGGACTAAGGATAAGGGAGGAAATGCTGAGGAAGTGATGGCACAGGAGTCCTCAGTCCGCAGAGCCTCAAACACTTCCACTGCCATATGATGGTATACTGGAGGACCCCAGTGTTGAAAGAGTGCGGGCCTGTTGTGGTGTGATGGTCAGCAGCAGCTAGGAAAGTGTGTTTTCAAAATGCAGAAGACAGGCTTTGAAAGGCTGAATCCATCTGTCCACTACCTGCTCCAGTACATCCTCTGCCAAGCTTTTAAGTCCCCTTTCAGTCAGGCTTTCCAGACTGCCACATGCCGGGGTACATGCAGGACTGGTGCCACAGCCCTGACACTGCAAGGATGCCTCCAGATGGGCAGATGGTGAATACTTCTTGGGAGGTATGTGCCTGGGCCACTCCTGAGGGATTTGAATCAGTAAAACGGTAAAATAAATGGGAGAAAAACAAAATAATTAAGGAGTATGAAATGCATAATTAAAATAATAAAAACAGAGAAGCAGGGGACAAAAGAGAAAATACACAATAAATCCATGCATCATGTTATATGGCATTTAATTTCTTGTAACAGTTTTATATTATAATTTAATATTTATTGAAATAAAACTTGTGTATGGTAAGTATTTGTGCATACAATGGGAGTACTCATTTGGGAAGTGCTTGTGAAGAAAAATGTGAACAGTGCATATGCGTAACTCAGATTAATTCATATGGGAAGTGCTAGTGAGTATTTGGAAGGGCAGTGTGTTCCTCTCAAGTTCTGTACATGTGTGTGTCTCATATTCAGTACAGTACTAAAAACACCATTTATAAGTATAGTTAATCACTTAAAGACATAATAATCCAGTTCATATTGACAAATCTGTTACATTGGCTTGCAGTAATGCAGTGATTTCACTGGAGTTCTTTCAGGTATAGTGTTCTTAAAATATTTCCTTATACCATTAAAGAAGACAATTTAAGATAGACCTGCAGTTATACACTCACCTATTTGCCAGTCTTGTTTACAGTAATGTAATGATTTCACGCATTTGCTTAAGGGAAGTGGTGTATACTTTTTATACACATTCTGGCTGCATGCCATCTAAATAGTAAGTCAGTTGATGCAATGATAAATTAAATTATGTGTAACTGCAAACTTTTTTCTTCAGTCTGTATTAAAACATGAACAAGTACTTCTAATACTGCACATATATGTCCTTCATTTACAGAGCTATATATGCAGCTTATTAATTAAATATACATGTTATATTAGAATGTATTGAAAACATTCTGTTAATACATAACCATCATATCTTTTTAAACAGTCATATTTATGTGTATACAAATGTTTTTGAACTCTTTTGCATTAATAAAAGCAATATAGGTGATATTTGCAGTTACACATACATTTCTCAGCAAATGCTTCTTTTTATGCAAAACTATAATATTTTTTATGTTGAATATGACCCAGTAAAGCAGTGATGAGTAAAACAAACAAACAGATTGTACTTACTATAGAACTCTGATCTTCTCCTCACTACCCGGTCTACTCACTCTACCAGATGGTCATAACTACGCTTCTGCAAATCATCATATTGGTGATGGCACTGTTGTGTAGAGTGAGTGATACCTGTCAGGGATGCCAGGTGATCACCCAACTCCTGCTAAATATCAGTCTTTATCCAGATGGTAATTTTTGTGCATTCTTAGCTCTTTTCCTAATTTGACTCCTTGAGAAGGTAGAGCATAAAAAGTGTGTCTTTGTTGGACCAGGTTGGAGACCAGCCTCATACCTTCACAGGTGATGCCATGACATGAAGGGACAGAATCAGAATGAACAAAGTAAGAGAAGAGCTGCAGTTCAGAGGTTCAGAACCACTCCTTGGTTCGGTAGCTGGGGCAAAACACCAGGTATTGGTATTACTGGCAAATTTGGTTTTCACAAAAATGCTTTGTCACATACATTTTTTTTCTTAAAGAAAACTAGTCACATTTCATTTACATACTAGATACCATATTAAATATATTGAATAATAGTTATGCATATGATTTACAATTGCTACTGGTAATTGCTTAAGGCTCATTTTTTGGATGATTTCACATGAATGCCATTTATACCTGCCTCATGTAGTACAGCAGATTATTTTCTGTGGGGTTGTCTTACTATGTGAGTTATCTACAAGTTTTAAAAAAATTATGAGTTTAGGTGCTAAAGTGTGACAGATGATATTTGCTGGGCAAGAATTACAGTTCATGTTGGTGAAATACAGCTGAATCCATTTTTGTCTTTATATTCTGATTGAGGTTAGTCTGGGGCCATTTGTACATTATCATGGTAGCTTGGGACTGCTGAGGAGTGCTGAGGACTGTAGAGCTGTCTGTATCATCTACATGTCAGTTTGGACCCTTGTTCATCATTATCCAAGTTTGATACATGGCCATACATCTCTGTACACATCTGTATATTACTATTATTTATAGAGATAAAACGAAAAAAAGCCTCATTTGCAAAACATGTAAATGATCCTGAATTTATGTGGAAAAGTTGAACATCATATTAATTTGCCAATATATGAGTTAAGTGGCAAATGTTTTAGGGTACTTCTTAAAGCAAATAATTTAAAAAATATTATAATTTAATAAAAACATTTAAAAATGAGTAGAACTAGCAAGTTAATGTTAAGAAATGTTACTTTTACATATATGATGTGCATATTATGATTTCAGTGAATGATTACTATAATTACACTAATTTAAAAGTTGGATTTCAGTACAGCAGCAGTGGAAATGATTAGTGATCACTGAAATAATCATTACTTTGGTATTATCTGATGACTGTGCATACATGGTATAAATGCAGTAGTTGAATTATGAAGTTCTGCAGCTGTAAGGTTATTAACGTGCATGTGTGTTTATTGTGAGAGTCCTGAGTGGCAGTGATGAATAAAAGTGACGGTATTCATACAACAGAGTGGTGGACGGTAGGTGAAGGATGAAGTTTGTCATAAACCTGAAAGCACTGCAAGTAAAATATCTGTATGGAGTGCAATGTTTATATATAATTATGTGGTTTAAGTTACCTAACATTTTTTATGAGAGTAGCAGGTACAATTGGCTAGTGATTTTTAGTTTTTCACTGTGTGGCTATGACCCTTTTTAACATACAGTGATGATGGAAATAAGGGATCAAAGCAGAAAGGATAACTTTAGCCGTAAGGAAATTTGTATCCTTATGGCAACCCTTAGGACATATGGGAAACTTCTGTTTGGTAACAGGGGTCCAAACAAGCTGAGAGGACAAAGCTTGGAATCAAGTACTTCTTGAGATTAATGCAGTGAGTGGCAGAAGTCAAGCATTAGCACAGTGCAAGAAGAAGGCAAATGTATGGTAGGATGTTCTTTAAGTAAGGCCAGACAGAAAGCAATTTCCCATACCACTATGGGGGGCTCTGACAATTATTCAGTTAACACCGGATGAGGAATACCTTCTAGCCATCCATGGGGATGACTATGACACAGAAGATGGTGACACAGCAGTAATCAGAGTTGGTGTCGTCACATGTGGGTAATAGCATCATCTGCAGCAGCAACACTTGTCTACTCATGAAGGTTGGTCATTATATACACACACACACACACATATATATATATATATATATATATATATATATATATATATATATATATATATAGAGAGAGAGAGAGAGACTTGCATGCTGATAAGGAATGATCCCATTAAACCCATGACAATTAACTATTAGTTGGTGAACCTTGTACATTATTGAGAGAGAGAGAGAGAGAGAGAGACTTGCATGCTGATAAGGAATGATCCCATTAAACCCATGACAATTAACTATTCGTTGGTGAACCTTGTACATTAGCACAGAATGGCAACAAAGGCAGTATGCATGGTAAGTGTCCCATAAGCATACAGTGGTGCATGCTATTTCATTCTTAGTAATATGTTCAAATAATTTTTTACAAGGTCAGCATCATATACAAACAGTTCCACTATACTAATAGATTTGGATGATGATAGCAACAGAATGGGTGTTCTTAATGATGATGATGATGATGATAACAACCCCAGCCATAAACAAACTATACAATAGAATCAGGTAAGTAGCTTGGTCTGAAAGGTGGTCCACACAGCCTACCTGGACCTTGATAGATAAGCTCACCAGCTTAAATATAAACCTTTTCAAGAGGAATCTTGATGAGTGGTATAACATAGTTTCATTTATGTGACAGCCTGAAGAATGTAACAGGCAGTCTCCAAGTTTAATGGCAGTATCTCAGACCCCACAACATGTTGGTACTCTGCAGGAAAGTGACAATGTATCACAAAGTCATGCACATGATGACATTAGACTCACCCTTGTATAGGAGGGACAACCATGCACCTCAATACCAGTATCTTCATACTCCGAGGAACACTTTCAGGATGATGGTAAGCATTCAAAGGTAATAGTTTCTACAGAGACACTTTTATAAAAGGGGAACCAGGTACAGGAATTTGTGTCAGCTCTCCCAGGAAATGCACAAAGCATTGGCTGCCCAGCAGAAAATGTGTCATGACATTGTTATAACTCAGAGCACTGCCACAGAGAGTCATCTAAAAATGGTCAGAGTTCTCCAGGGTATACGTCAGGATTTCCAGCACTACTTGGAAATGGCATAGAGTACAGATACTGATATGATCTCACTGATGCATAGTATGGTGGCACACCAAACATCAGTGGTCACCTCCTATCATACACTAGTTAGCACATACCCAATTCAAGCTGATGTCAGTCTTGCAAGGGGAAGAGGACGTGGTACTGTCTGGATGTCCGGGCACATGTTGGAAGATCACATGAGAATACAATTCTTTCTCAGGAAAGTACTGCAAGTAGTCTAGGTGAGCATGCACAACAGATTTCATGCAGGCCACATCAGCATTTATGTACTCCTAGCCGAACCTCCCATTCGAGATCGTGGTCAAGCAGCACTGTCAGATCAGTGTCTGCAGAATCATCTGCATTAAGTAGGTCATGACATCGGACCAACTCACCATCCAGCTCTCATGGCAGCCCTCTTCAAAATCACTTTCACCATCACCTAGCCTGTCCTTAGGAGATGTATATGACTGATTTGAGCATGAACTATTATGAATCATGTCTGACAATTCAGTACCTTTACACTTTCACCTTCAAAGACAAAGCCGAATGTTTAATAACAAAAAATATCTGGGGGAGGGAATCAACTTTGCAAATTTATGCATTTTATCCCTGTGATCCTACAAAGTAAACCATTAAGGAAAGGTGAAAAAATATGTATGTCATGTCATTGCAGTCATTAACAGCAATGCAATATGTATTACCATTGTTACAGGTGGCAGGTACCTGAAATATAAACGTATTAATACACAAAAACATTTCACGAGAAATATAATAAGAGAAATACAGATTAAAATGATTATCCTGCCACATAAACACACACTGCTGCTACTTCACCCTCACCATTGCATAAAATGATGATATTTTTGTGTCTCTGAATTCACAAATTATTGTGTATGATAAGATAATAATAATATAAATAAATAATAGAATTCAATTACATTATTATATATTATGCAGTACTGCAGTAAGTAGAATCTGATGAGAAACAGCATAATACGTTTTCAGTCATTTGCAATGCATTAGCTCATGAAATGTTGAAATATTGAGAAACTGTGAATATTATTTTTATGGTGACTTACATCACTGAACAGGAGTCACAGAGCACACAGGCATGACTTTAACTAACAATAATATGAATAACTTTTGTAAAAGAATAAAACAGTTTTAAGATGAGATAGAATGTCAAATGATCAGTGACAACAGACCATGCATCACACACTATAGCCCACGGATATCACTGCATGCATCAATTATACTCTTATGTATTTTTTACAAGAAAAGACACATTAACCTGAATGTCATGTTCCATATTTTGGGACTAAACACTGCCTCTTTACCTGTGCAGCCATATGCTGTGCTTGAGCCTGCCACACGGAGTCCCTTGCTACTGCTGTTGGCCTGTCATTATTAGTCATAGTGGGACTGGACCAGGGAGCTGCCATGACTGCGTGGGTCACTTCACCATTAGGCCAATGCATAATCATGTTATGCAGAATGCAACATGCAGTAAACATCTTGCACAAAGTAGCTGGGTCATACTGAAGGGTACCCCCAGACTTACCCAGGCACCTGAAATGTTCTTCAGGAGGCCAAAGAACCTTTCAATGACAATATATTTCTGGGACAGAGATGTGTTATAGGTCTCCTCTGCAGCTCCACTTGGATTTCTCACTGGTGTCATGAGCTATGGCACCTGTGGATATCCAGCATCACCTGAAAAAAAAAATAAAGAGAGAGAGAGAGAAAGGTGGGGGGAAAAAAACAAACAAAAAAGTTTAGTATTCGGCAATACAGTGTTTACACGAATAACTACTTAAATACAACATAAAAAAACATTTTTCAAGTTACCAACAAAATGATTGCTGGGCATCATACCATGCAAGAAGAGGAGGTAGAGTGAGCTAGTGTGACAGACATGGGGAATAATGTGCACTGCCAAGATGCTGGGCAGACATGTTGGTGAATCACCCCCATGCATCGCACACTAACTAGCAACTGATGGAATAGTAGCCCTTCTTATTGCAGTAAAGCTCACCCTCTGGACCAGAAGGAGCACTAATTGCATTATGGGTACACTCTATCACACTGAGTACTTCAGGGAAATGTGTCACCCCTTAAAAGACAGGCATAATCCTGGTTCAGTCCTGGAGTGATACCAGGAAATAGATTTTCTGATCCACACATGCCAAGAGTGCATCTAGCAACTACTGTAGTATCCTTGAGGCAGAAGCCTGTGAGATACCCAATGTATCCCCAGACTGTCTCTAAAAGGTCCCCATGGCAAGTATAGTACAGGTTATATATACCTTAGTGTCCACAGGGATAGGAAGTTCACACCTTCCTCCAATACCTCTATGGGGATCAAACATACCTGCTATGATCCTTACAATGTCCTCATCCATACTGAACCTATGAAGGATTTTCTGATTGTCGCAATTATAAACAGTTATCTTTTGTTTATATTTTTGTCTTTTGTCTGGCAAGCATTGCTTATTTTAGTTTTGTAAACATTTAAAACCTTTTTTTTTCCTGTTCATAGTGCACAATGGTGCTGCCACTACAGTTGTTGCCACACAGCAAGAAGTTCCCTGGTTTAATTCTTGGCTGGGATGCCTTCTATGTGGAGTGTGCATGTCCCATCTGTGTTCATGTGGGTATTCTCTGGGTGCTCTGGTTTTTCTCGAACATTCCAAAGAGATGTAGTAGGTGGACTGGACACTTTAAATTGGCCATAGTAGTGAATTGTGAATGTGTTTGTGTTGTACAGAAGAACAGCCATAGCAGGGCTAGCCTACCAAGCAGTCTGAACATTGGCTGTAGATGATTGTCATTGTTGAAGTGGCACCCCAACCGCAAAAATAGGAAAAATGGGTTGTGAATGGATGGTGGATGGATAGAATGCCATTCTTAAGCGGCATCCTATCCTAAAAGTGCTCTTTGATGCATATCTTTTTTTATCTTTATTAGGAACAAACCTAGCAAGATGCAGTGTAATTTTAGAAACCTTGAAGCCCTCTTATCTTCTTCATAGGTTCTTAACTTTTATTAAACTTATGGCCAAGGATGACCATTGAGAAGCTCAGCTACATCATCCGATAATGTGGGAGACTAATAATGTCCCCTATGAAATAGACTTTCTCCAAATAGCTCTAGTGAAAATTTGTAGTTGCCCATCCTGTCATCCAGACTGATTTTAAAGTTTGCTACAGAAGTGTTCTGCCTGATAGGTAAGGGCAGAAGCGAGGGCCCTGTGCCAGTATCATGAACTAGCTTCCCACCCCCTCAACTCTTCAAACAAAAAAAAAAAAAAATCTTTCTGCAGACAGTACCCAATCTGCAACACCCCCCCCAGCTGTTCAATTGATGAGCAACAAAAAAAAAAATTGTAGCAAGCAGTTGCTGCAGTTTATACTCTGCATGGAGTACTACAGCACTCAGGTTTTAGTTAAAAAAAAAATCTCCTTTAAATTGCAAATGTAGCAAGCAGTTACTGAAATGTATCCCCTACACATTGTGCTACAGTGCTCCTATATTAGTTTAAAAAAAGATTTTTTTTTTACTTTTAAACTGTAGCAAACCTGCTATAGTAACCAGTTTGAACACAAATGCAATGACGGCTTTTAAGAGCCAGTATGTATTAAAGAATGATCAAGATCAGCCAATCGTGCCCCCCAGCACATTGCACCTGAAGCAGTTGCCACCTTCACCTCAAGCAGTTGCCCCCTTCACCTCACACTGGCTATATTACTGAGTAAGGCAGCCTATTCCAGAAATGGGGTATATGAAGATTTAAGTATCTGTCATACTGTTTGGTTCTGCTGATGTGGTAATATAGGTTTAGGTGTCTAAAACTGGTGTTTGCTTTGCCACTGGTTCTTTTTAAATGAAAGAGTTTAAAGACTGCTAAGTCATTCACAGCCTGGCATGCAAAGCAGAAATCACCCCCCCCCCACCAGAAGTCTTAATGACACTGAATAGAGGGAGAGGAATACAGGAATTTTAGTCTATCAGAGTAGCAAATGTTACTGAGACTGGAGATCTTTGGATATACGTGCTTTGCAAGGTATGTGCTGATAGGTGCATTATATTCAATGACAGGCATACTAAAGTGTAGATAAAGGGGAATTATACTTTCTTTGGACCTTAATGAGATACCATGAATGATAGGCTGTGCAAGGTAAAGACTGTCTAACTACCACAGAGACATGGTGGTCAAAGGAAAGTCTATCAATGCACATTCTGAATCCCTGATGACTGTGGCTAATTTAAGTGTAATGGTATCTATATGCCAAGAAGTAGTGATGCTAGATTTACCAGAGGACATTATGGTTGAGAGTAAGTGAGCCTGTGATTAATATACCAAGCATTTGTTTGGTCTGGTCGTTGCTGGAGAATTTGAGTATCAGAATGTGATTTGATAACCACCTAGTCTGCCATCATCGGCAAACGTAGTTTGCCATAGTCCCTGGATATCAGCTGATATGTCACAGAAACGTGCATCAAGGAGAGGACCCTAGACAGACTCCTGTGGGACACCACTGTTAACTATTCTTTGTCTAGAGCAAATGCCCCTAACATTAAAAGTATTGTTTCTCTCAGCTAATTACCAATTGAGCTATGTATGAATTAATGTTAAATTGAGAGTCTGTGTCAATAATCCCAACATGGGGGATAGTGTCAAAGGCCTTGACACAGTTTTCAATGCAATTGCAGTGAATTTTTCTGTATCAGGCTTCAGTCCCTTCAACATTAGAATATGACCTAAGTATTTCCAATTTTCCACTTTTATTTTTACATTTGCTCTTACTTATCTTGGTCAGCAGATGTATCAGTCTATTGACAAGTGTTGTTGTATCTGAGTTCAGGCTAATGGATCATCATTTATGTTTACAAGACCCTCTAAACCTTCAATGACCTGTACAACAGTTGCTCAGAATACATCTGGTGTTGATGAAATGACACATAAAATGGTAAGTAAACTACATTTTCCTAAAGGCATATAAAACTACACATCATGAAGATTCATCTTGCTTTATATGTACAAATCCCTGGTTTAAATTCTGCACTGAAAATAGCAACATATCGGAGAGTTAAAATCATGTTTTTAGTTTTAAGCAATGCACAATGTTATCTTTTAATCACTTTATTGAGATCCTTACAATCAATGTACAAGCAAGTCTAGTTTTTCTTTGCAATGCTCTGCTGTACTCCAGAGAGCTACTGCCATCTTTTTTCTAGGATGTGGTAATCTGATAGCAAACTTCCTAAGTCTGTAAATAAACCAGCCTGGCCATAAATAATATTATTACTAGGATTCAAAATGTCTCTGCAGCCCATGTACTGTGTCTGTAGGCATGCACTCTTTCCTTTCACAATGTTAGTTAACAATGTTAGTTAATTTTTACCACTCTTAGTTTGGCACAAGCCAAATTACTCCAAATATTAAGATTATTGTTTATCAGACACTTTATTTTGCATGTTTTGTACTGCTTTGTATTGATCAGTCCTATAATTTTGACAAGTCTCTTTCCGTCCTTTTAATCTATTCTTATGTATTACTTGTTTTGCATATGTATTTATCATCAGAAAAAGGCATATATTTAATTCTAGAGCTTTTGCATTTTTACTTAGATGTTGAAGCTAGTCTCAGTTCTGGTCCCTGTCACAACTTACTAGTAACCATCCTTTCATATGAGTGGATTAAATTTACTCTAACCCTCATGTGCCCATTTGTCTAACTAATGTTATATTTGTATTACTAGCCACCACACTAAGGCTGGTGGTGCTATGACAGATACCTTGCAGAAATCTAAGTGTCTACATCTATATCTCCTTTCTGGTTTACTACCCAGGTTAACCAATCAAATAACACTATTTGACTGTCATTCTGTTTTTGATGAGAAGCCATGTTGTCCTGGGTCCAGTCCTCTAATAATTTGTAGATATGTCAGAATCCTCTCCTTCAGTACACTTTCCATGGTTTTACCTGTGGATGAGGTAAAGCTAGCAATTATCTTCAGCTTCTGACTTGTTTCTATCACTGTGAAGACTAATCAAATCTTCTCTTTTTTATTATTTAGAATCCTTAACATTTCCCATGATTCATTTGAATGGTTAGTTAGCTGTATAACTTTAGTTGTCTTCACAGTCCTCTATATTCTGTAAGAACTCAAAGATGAAGCCTATCAGACTGCATTGCCTCGTCTGTATTCAGCTTTTGAATTGACTTTATGATAATTTTGATGAGAAATTAATAGAACAGCTCAATTTTCATGGCCAGTTAATCTTTCTTGTCCATGATAAGTGCAAATATATTGTCATTAGTTGTCCAGTTTATGTTTCATCCTTTAATGCTCCTCTCCCGTCTAGGGTCATAAGCTTTACAATCCCTCCTTTTGCTATTCTTTGATGCCTTTTATATGCATAAAATGTTTTATTTAGCTCTTGACTAAAATAGCACTGCTTTCACTGATCTGGACATTTTCCATTCTGACAGATTTTTATATTTGTTTATGACTTAAAGTGTACAGTTGTGTGTCTTTCTCCTTCTTTACTTTCTCATATTTCCTAAATGGTTTTATTTTTTTCTAAATCTTAATTTCATCTCATTTGAGAACTATAGTAACTTTTTATTTCCTCTTCTGTTTTGCATTTTTGTTTCACGTAGAGATTTTGCTGCTTCTTTGATTGCAGCTTTTACATTTCTCATACTCCATCCACAGTACCTTTCTAAAGTTTGTGAGTCACATTTTTTAATTCTGTTGTCCTAAAAATACAGAAACCACGAATCTGTGGTAAAACATATTATGAACCATACTGTTTATTGATCACCTTCCTGACAAATGCTTGCCTACTTTCACATATGATTTTTCTTTTTTTTATGAAAATAAAGTTCAGAACTGCTCTTTCTTGAGTTTGTGCTACTACTGCTTAAATGAGGCTTGCTTTATCAGGAATGCTGAACTTTTTTTCTCATACTAGGCTATATTCAAGGTGTTCTAGTTAATATTTTTTTCATATTTAAATAAAATAATATCCTCCATTTTATGTTATCTTAATATATTCTAACATTTTCTTATCTTTTTGTCTCATATTTTAAAAGTATTTGATAATTAATCTCTGTGTGGAAATTTCTAATGATATCATCTGCCATTTTCTTGGCTTCCTTCCACATTCGCAGAAGGATTCGAAGTATGATATTCCTGTGGACTATATTGCCATTTACAGCCCTTCTGATGAAGTATCTTGTGCTTCTACTTATCTCTGTTTACTTGTTTGGAATGCTGCTATTAAATAAATGCCTATATTCCACCACCTTTTTGTTTTATCCTCATTGTTATTCTCGTAGCTTGTGTACCCTGGTATGATGAGCCCTCATTTCTGTCTCTCCATGTCCTAAATTTTTATTACTGTCACAACATCCTAGCATTGTTCTTCCACCAAAACTAGAAGAAACGGTAGAATTTGTCAAGACTGTGAAGCTCAGAACTCATTACTTTCACTGCTTTAATTAATTTGCTTCCCATGCTTTTTACTTGATTTGTGTTGATACTGGGCTTTCCTTTCTTCCCATTTATGACTGATATCGTTACGTAGTTCCATATTGTAGAAAGTACGTCACTAGCTTAGATGATTATCTAGTAACAAGCAGGCCTCTCAACTGTTCCTATTTTGGAGGAGCATTCAGATTTTCAGGCCTGATTTACCCCTGCACATGATGTACCTATTTTCAGGCTTGAGTTACTCCTTCATGCAAATTTCTGAATCCCTCTCATCACACTTGATTTTTGAAGCTGTCTAGTTCACAGTAAACTTCACTACATGACCAACATGCTGGTGGCATGAATAATTAAAGAAAGAGAACACGTCTTATATCTCCCTTTTTCAAAACCAAAAAAAAAAAAAATAACATTGTGTGGTAGAATGTTGCAATTCATTTTATTAAGGTGTACAAATTTTACACTCTGATTACGTATTTATATATTTTCATCATTTTTGCTACTTTCTATTTTTAAACAGGTGTTTCTGAGTAGTATCCAACATTCCTACTGGAAGGAAGAAGAGTTCTGTGCTATTTGGTATTCAAATTTTATGCCAATTAGATGCACCAATTTTTGGCTGGATGTACCTACTTTACAAGGGATTTCCCTTCTGTTTCTTAATAATTCTGTCTTGCCTAATTTGATGCTTGTCAGTAATCTTTCTGCTTTCAGATCATAGTTTCCACAGTGCACTTCCAAAGGCAAATAGACTCTAGCTGGCTACTTAAAAAACTCAACTGAACTTAGACAGGAGAGTCCCCATTAACTTGATGAAGTTCCCAAGGGGTGCCCTGGAATTGGGCAACACTGGAAATATAGTTACTGCAGTTCTTTTCAGAGATATTCCCTCTTTCAAATAACCCATGATTCTTTGTCCCCTGTTTAATTTAGATTTTATGTACAGTAGCAGTGTGCACTATGTTTATGTCAGTCATAAGGTTCATAAAATTGGATCACACTACTGAGAGAAAAGCGCTCTACTCTTTGTGGATTGTTCACATGTGCTCACTTCACAGTTACATAGTATGTATACTCCATTAGTTAATCCATTCCTTTGAGGATTGGTGGTGGGGGTTCTTTGCTGTCCTAAGTGGATGACAGCGGTAGTGGCTATCACAACATAGTACTTTCAGATGTTGTCATGCATCTGCCATTTCACACCACAGATAACACATTATGTGAAGCATTTTATTATAGGTTTATAGGTTCATGAGTATGTATTAGGCTTGCTGCCCTTGCGGAGCATTTTAAACCTTGCCAATTTCCCTTTTTGAGCTTGAAATAAACTATCACATTTTGTTATAGATTGGCCTTACCCATCCCACGGCTGATATATTTTACTCCTAATGAGAATAACCAAGATCCTACTATAGATAATTTGGGGAGATCTATGCATGTGATAAAGCATTTAGAAGATGCACCTATCCATTAGCAGTACAGGGGGCAGTACTGGGGTAAATGTTCTGTTTCCCATCCATAGCTCTAAGCTGCTCTTGAAAATGGACAGGGTTGAACTTTGTTTTATGTGGTTGGGGAGTCTGTCCCATAGCAGTGGTATCCTCTGCAAAATATACCTGTCCTTCCAAACCATTCTGTTGATGTTACAGAATGGGTTTACATCCCTAGATCAAGTATTTCTGATGCCATTTGTCTTGCTGATGTGCAGTAAATACATCAGTAATGGGTTAGAGGATACCCTGTATACCAGACACAGGTTAACTGTTAAAACAGTCTGTAGAATACTGAGTATAGCGAAAGAGTCCATGTAGGACACGTTGTTTAAGCCTTATATCCTTTTAGTAAGGTATCTCTGTAGGAGTTCCACTTGTTGCATGTATCTAGACAGATGCATGAAAAAGGGGGCATTATATTTAATGACTGGCCAAATGAGGATTAAGTAAAGGTGACAATGACATCTCTAGAACTACACATAATGACTTTGTTTATAAGCTGTGAAATTTAGAAGGTATATAACTGTATATTTATAAAATATATTTTCTGTGTTGCAGATCCAGGAAAAGTACAGCAATGGCTAAATTTTGGCTCATGTGTTTGGGCTGCATACTAGCACTATCACATTAATTTTGCTTGCCATTGTTGCATGTGCCACAAACATGGCACTATGACGGGTGATCATGGCACACGTACTGCATATATGACAGACATAGAGGGGTGGAGTGCACATGGAATTCTTTACTGCACAGATATGGCCAGGAATGATTCCTAACCACTGCAGCCTCCTTTTTCGTGCAAGGTGGACTGTCAGTGGTGGAAAGTGATGATGTCACTTTGCAGGAGTCGGAGGGGGTTAGTTGTCTCAGTAGGTTCATAGGTTCATAGGTTGGTACTAGGCTATCAGCCCTAGGGCCTATACAAGCCTATCCATAACAATTCCCTGGCTATTTTTTCCCACACTATTTATTTCCCTGGACCCCTGTCTAACAGGGTGACTGACGTGATCCCCGGGGTGAATTTCCTTTCTCCCATCCAAACGTCAAGGTTCCTTTTGAAGAGGGCCAAAGAAGCACTCTGCTTGACATGTATGGGCAATCTATTCCAGAGTCTGGGGAGTCTCTGCATCAGGAACCTATCCCTCCAGCATGTTTTGTTTATTGTGATGACAAGGTTTTACTGTTGGCATTGTTTCTGGTTAAGAGATTTTCTTTTACATCCCCATAATTAAATATAACTTAGATAACAGGCAAATCATACATGGATATCCTACTGGACAGCAAACATTATTTAATGTACAACTATTACCTGGTAAAAAAACAAGTCCGCCATGTCACAGCAGCATATTAAGCTGCTTTGAAAGACACACTGAAATATTTAAAAAAAATAAAAAAATGTATGTGTACTTTAGGTGGGATCAGCAGCATGACTATGCCTTGTAAACTTACTTAATTCCTCCTCATTTGTGGAAGTTACTGTAATGGGTCTATCTTTGCATTTGCCTTTCAGCTTCAATCGACAAGCCCAGTACATTATTGCCACTGCATGCCATTTCCTTAGTATAGGAATACCCGTCCACATGCAACATATTCTATAACCACTGCAACATCTGTTCAGTTATACCAGGAGTACTCTCCTGAGGGACTGCCATTACTAGACCAACAAAGCCACAACACAGACACTTATACCACTGCACGTGTCACAGATAAAGACACCTGCTGATGCTTCAGGCGATGGCTGCACTTCTTGACTATTATTCCTTTCAACTACATTTACAACACTAATTTTTTATTGACCAATTCATCATTCAGCAATATCAGCAGCATCCAATATGTATATCTACCTATCTATATTTCTGATGAAAGGTAGGACACTAGTATAGATACATATCTATATTAGTGCCCTACCTTTCATCAAAAATCACAGAATCAAAGCATATTTGATCGAATTATAAAGACTGAACAGGATGTTGAAAATAAATCAAACAAAAACATTTTTTTTGCGGGAGGTCATGGTCCCCAGCACCACCACACCCCCTGCATCTTATGTATGCCAACTCTGAGATCACACAAAAGTGAGGAAAGGGCAAATTCCCAATTCCTGCTGTACCACAACATCCCACTAAGTGATGTTGGTACTGTGCGATAATATGACTCTTCTGTCACTTATGTTGGCATTATATATGTTCTATGTTCTGAATGTTCAACCAAAGGGAGGGTTTATATATATATATATATATATATATATATATATATATATATATATATTTTTTTTTTGTTTGTTTGTTTGTTTATTGCATTTATTCAGCCAAAGCACAGAATTCATATAAATTCTTTTAACAATGCACTACTTTGGAAGTTACAGGATATACTAAACGTCCAGGCACAACACTGGTGAAAGTCAAACAGATATCACAAAAATGCTAAAGAAAAAACTACATTATCATGTACAGAGAAGAAGGCAATAATACAAACTAGCAATAAAGAAGAGAAGAGAAGATTTGTCAATGAGCATGCCAAATAAATGAAAGGCAGTTGTATATGTAACTATTTGAAGTACAGAGACTCACAGTGCTGAGTCCTGGAATGTTGATAATTAATGAGGGAAAATCCAGACTTACATATACTAGGTCCAAGATTGTTATGTCTTGGACTATTTCTTTTTGCTTAGATATAGTAATCTTGGAATTGGTATATATAAGTTTGGGGGTGTGGGGGCTTGCTTTCCACAACCAGGGGTATAGGGTGACTTGCCCCCCTGCAAAAAAAAAAAGTTTAAAGGAGAAAAATGATGCTTAATATCTCTCTTTTCCTGTATTTTCAGTCTTTTTTCCGGATTTATTGTGAGTCCCAACACATCAATAGGGAATCAGTTTAACTGTACACAGTGATGTAGTACATTGCAGAGTATTAGAATAAGTGGGAGAAGGACAATGAGATAAGCAGACTCTAGGTTAGCTTGAGTTAGGTGATGGGACTGTATGGAGTGCAGGAGCATTTAGATTCATTCATTAGGTGTGTCTTAACCTGTACTCTAAATTTGGGAAAGAAGTGGATTACTTTTAGCTATGAAGGGAGTGTTTGCCAGAGAGAAGGGGCAGTACATAAGAAGGCATCCTTTGCACAGCACATGTTAGTTATAAGGAGAGCAGGAATTTGTAAATAATATTCAACATCAGTCACACAGCTACTCTGAAATGCTACTGACAAAACTATTAATATATGCCCCATGCTTACTAACATTTAAAAAACACAGTTAAACAATTAGAAAAATTGCAAAATTCACCATAGACCTTTCTAACAAACCTCACCAATATGATGCTGTTTGGCAAACCAAACGGCACCTAATCAGCTAAAAGTAGCACACAATGTATTAGATAAACCAGACAGGCTACCTACAACTTGCTATGAAGATATATTCTAGCTAAGCTAACTCCATGGTATAGAGTAGAATTCTTTTTTATTTTATTTATATTTTGTTAACTGTGTTAGACCCATTAGGCAAGTGGCTTGTTTTCAGGGAAGACCTGAGGCGGTATTTATATTACTAGGGGAAATTTGGCCAGAGCACTGGGGAACTTCCCCTACTTTCTGCATATGAGGATATGAGTTGACGTAGTATTTCTGGTTTCCAGTCTGAGCGTAAAGGCAGCTTGGAGAAACCAGGAAAAGAGTGCTACAAAGAAGGATTGTTTGGAGCATAGTGAAAGTAATGTTTAAAGAAAAAAAGAATTTTAATTGATGAAGATTAGTGTCCAGAAATGAAGGAAGAAAAAGAAAATGCAAAGGCAGTTCAGCCTTTGTTGGAAGGTGGTTATGAATGCAAAGAAGTGGAGAAAGCATCCGAGCTTTCTCAGAGCGAAAATAGCAGTGAGGAGAAGCTGTTAATGGACTCTGAGGAGGTATTTCTGCAAAATTTCTTCAGCGATGAAGAGGAAACACCAGTGGCAGCTTGTGACTTCACTTCAAAGGGGGGCTGCAGGAGACAGCTGAATGGGTTGGGTCAATGGGAATGGGTGTGGCCAACTAGAAAGAGGAGGAGCTACGCTCAAAACCACAAAAACTGTAACTTTAATTAAATACGCTGCCCTGGGTGCCAAACCATCATTATGAGATATCAAGACAAAATGAAGTGTAGAAGAAAAAAAATATTTCAATGCATTGGCTGCATGACAGCTTACTTAATATCTAGATGGAAACAAAAAGGTTGTGAGGCATGAAAACATAAATTGCTTTTTAAATGCATTACTGGAATGCCAGTCAAAATCAAGTATAAAAAAAAACAAGCAGCACTTAACTCAAACCACTTCTACTTGTACTGCAGTTCTAATTATAATTTATATTCAGCTTTATTAAAGTACCAAGTAATATGCTGAAAGTAGCAATCTCTGTGATACCCCCACTTGTAAAAATGTTTCTTATCCAAAAAAGACCTGCTGCCTGACAACTATCTACTTGTTTCATGTGGAAAACATGATCAAAGTAAAAATTGAAAAGCAAACAAGAAACAAGCTCAACATACATTGCTTAAAGGATTACTGCACAGGTAATGGACCACACACGATAGACTGGCATTCTGTTTATTTTGCAGGTAAAGCCTGCAAAGATGACTGCAAGTCTCCAACCAATGTAATGAGCTTCTTAAAATAATATAATCCTGTCCTTTATTACAAATACTGTCATATGCATTTCAATACCCAAGGCTTATACGTTATCTAGTTATGTAAGTATTCTCTGCATGGCAACAATAGAAAGGATTTCAATGCTGGCAATTCTTTAACAGTATGCTTATTAAAACTTACTTGCATCTTACAATCTCAGACAAGCTTACCTGATGGTCATTAAAGCATTGCTACTTAAACACAGAGGAACAGGCACTTTCTGAATAATAATAAGCATAAACCAACAGTATAAAAATATGACAGAAACCAAAATCAAGGACAGTTGAAAAGCCACTGTAGTACCTGTGTCTACCTTGGATAGGGGGATACTCTGCACATTTACACTGCACATTTACATTGCATAACTGCTCCTTGCCTTGCTTGGACATATCCAGTGTCACTACATGGGGGAGTGGGGTGCAACACGTATGTCACAATTTGAAATGTCTCTGGCTGACTGTGATGGCCCAGACACATTTGTCATACCTCTAAACCTCAGAGCAAGAAATCTGGACAAAGCCATACACAGAAGTTGGACAAAGGCCCAAAAAATAAGGAAAATTTTTAAATATTGATCTTATAAACTTAGAAAGATAATAGAATAGTAGGTCTTGTATTAGTATGAATTTTCTGAAGGGTGCAAAATCTGAAACTGAGATGTCTGTCATTATTTTCTAACTTCAATCTTTAATGCTTTGCCACTAATTTGCCAAAAAAACAATTTTATGAAAAACGGACCAACAATGTGATGCAAAAATATAAAATAGCCACAGAATACAGCTGGGAACCTGTCAAAGAAGGGACACTTTTAATATTAGTACTGCTAACTTGAGCAGCTGACAAAATAAAATAATCTACATGCATTTCTGAAATAAAAGTAATCTATAACTCTGATTATTGCAGTTATTTATTAATTGTAAACACTCCATGTTTTCTTCCAAAATTGCCATTTTGCGGAGGGATTATTAGGGGAAGAGCAACATTTTGAGCCAAAATCAGGGACACTTGAGAGGTTTGGATATGCCTAATTCTATAAAGCAATTTATTTGCATATACCTCTCAACCTGTTAATGCAGGAAATCTGGATAAGGCCAAATATATTGGGGGAACATTACTAAAATTGCTCTTGTATAAACTGATACAGTTGATAGAATAACAGGTCTTGCTTTAGCATGCATTTTTCTGAAGGTTGTGAAGTCTGCAGCTCAGTGTCTGTCATTATTTAATGACTTCATTCCTAAATGATTTGCCAGAAAACCACAAATTTTATGAGGAACAAACCAAAAATAAGCAGCAAAAATCTATTCATTCTGCAAAAATCTGGACAGTTGAGAGGTATAGTTCAGTCTTTGTGTTTGCTGCCCTTCCCACCTCACAAAATCATGGTCGGATGGAGCTCCCCCTGCAGCCATTCCAAAGAACCATTACTTGGCTATTTCACCCCATTTAACATAAACACTAATGTGCATACTGTTTTACTTCTGCAATGATTTGGACTTAATTTGAAAGTTTTATTTTGCAATTTACAGAGCAAACACTAATAGATATCTGCTAAACAAAGCAATGCAGTCTCACAATGAAAACAGACTTAGCATTAAAACTTCTCTGCCCTTGAAACTCACATTCATTGAAACAGCATTGAAACCCACATTGAAAAAAAAAAATACATTTTGCCAGTGCAGATAAAGATTTTGGGTTTGAGGTGTTTTCAAATCACAAGTCCCTTGCACATGAAACATACACATGCTCTTTCATACACCTTCCTGATTGTATTAAATTATATTCCTTGTACAATACAGTACAGTTTTAGAGGGCATTTTAAATTTATTGTTTTGAACATTTTCCAGTAAACAATGAAACAAAATGCATGCACCAATAATGAAAAAACTGCCCAATTCAGAACATTTCCATCATAAAAGTTTATTCAGTCTTCTACAGTCCACCAGTATCAATACATATGCACAATCTCTGAAGAAGTAAAAGTCATCTAAATAATTCCACATTAAAGAGATCTGTAACTAATGATGAGGTTGCTGTTAGCAAACAACTTTATATTTCATTGTTTCATCTACAAGTAAAGTGCCTGTTGCCCTTGAGGAATAAATTGCCTATCTTACACTAAAAACAAGATAAGCTAGTAATATTGCAATAGGGAATGGATGGCAAACTGATAACAGGTTCATAGTTACTAGGTGTCATCACCAAAAAGGAGTGCAGCATCCACCCCCTTTGCAACACAGTACAGTATCAGCAATGCATCTATTTACTGTGGGAGTAGAATCCGCAGCCTTTTGCATCAAAAGCAAGTACACATCATGTTGTGTATTAACTATACAAGCAGATTCAACATAAGCAGCACTAAATGTTTGCTCCCCTGCAGCTCTCAGCTCCTTGTAAAATCTACTCACTCAGCTGTATCTCTGAACTTTGCAGCACAAGAAATCTGGAAAAAAAAACAAAATTTATTGGGGTGGGAACAAAAGCCCAAAAACAGGGACAATTTTAAACATTGCTTGTATAATGTTGGAAAGTTGCTAGAATAAAATGCTGTGTTATCACCATACATTTCACTGCCAAATCTTGAACCCAGGACCCTGTGCAAAACAGTCAGAGCAACACACCACTATGCCAAATCAGCTGTTTTGTAAAAGAAAGGAAGACTGAAACTTAGATGGCTACCATTTATTGAATTCAGTTCTCACCATAGCTGTCAACCTCTTAGCACAAAACACCTGAATAAAGCCAATAATGGGGGAATACTGCCCCCAAACATATTCAGTGAATTCAGTTCTCACCATAGCTCTCAACCTCTTAGCAAAATACACCCAGACAAAGCCAGCAATGGGGAATACAGCCACCAAACATATTCAGTGAATTCAGTTCTCACCATAGTGCTCAACCTCTTAGCAAAAAACACCCAGACAAAGCCAGTAATGGGAGAATACAGCCCCCAAACATATTCAGTGAATTCAGTTCTTACCATAGTTCTCAATCTTAGCACAAAAAACCTGGATGAAGCCAATAATGGGGGAATACAGTCCCAAAAATAGGGACACATTTCAAATATCCATGTTATAAACTTAGTAAATTGCTAGAATAAAAGCTTTTGTGTTACCATGTACTTTCTGAAGAATATGAAGTCTGAAATTCAAATGTTTGTCATTTTTATTTAACATTTGTTAACCAGGAAAGTCTGATGTGGAACAAAAGCCAATTTTCAGCAGAGGCCCAGGGAGAAACACTCCAGACAGACACATGTCTTTGTAAGATGGGAGGATACCAGAGGAAACCCACACAAACACAGGGAGGACATGCAGACTCCACACAGAAGGCACCCCAGCCAAGAATCAAAACAAAGAACCTATAGCTGTCCAACAACAATGCTACCACTGCACCAATGCACTACTAACTTTTCAAGGACACAAAAATACAGAAACCACAGATTTTATGAGGAACAGAACAAGTATGAGGGAAAGATCTGCAATTTTTTTTACAAATGGTGGTGGATAGGGAATTCAGGCTGTTGCCACCTGGGCCCAAGGTACAGGGTTCAAGCCTGTTTTCTACCCATCACCATATAGCACTTGGGGCATCACACACACACACACACACACACACACACACACACACACACACACACACACACACACACACACACACACACTCACACCCCCCTTTTGTTTCAGTTCCCTATCTGTGCCGAGAGAGAAGGCTCCAGTAACAGTCCCAATGGGTCCATCTACAGTCCCGCGCAGGCTCTGGTAACAGTTTCCCCACAAGAGCAGGCTCCAATATCTTCCTGGGAAGGTTTCCCCCTGCAAGAGCAGGCACCAGCCTGTGGACGTTGCAGTCCGGACGTCTTCCATTCTGTGTGGTCATCACCGCATAGACTTCTGGGTTGCAGGGCAGTGGTGGCCTTTCTTCCTATCTGGACTGCTGACAAAGCAGTCTGGAGTTTCCAATCTGTGAAACTTGCATGCGCAAGTTGCATGAGAGTTCCCAGTCTAAATCACGCATGTGCGAGTTGTTCCGGGACTCGAGAAAAAGTTTTGTTTTTCTTTCCATTTTTTATTTTATTTTGTTTTCTTTTCACAGTTGGCGGGGGGGCTGCAGTCCTGCAGTCCTATAGCATGAGACACCCCTGGGAAACACAGAGATGTGTTATTACAACTCTCCAATCAGGAGGATTGTGGGATGATTTACTCATGGAACTAGTAAATGCTAGCGAACCTGAAAGTGGTAATGATACTTCATGGGGAGACTTAATTTTAGAAGATGCAGAGAGAGGATGTTTTACAGGTGGATAACAGAAAGTTGTATGCTGAGATGGTAAGGTCTGGAGTGGAGAAAGAAGGAGAAGGAAAAAAGCAGTATATATATATATATATATATATATATATATATATATATATATATAGGAAGAAAGAAGATTTTTAAAGCACAAACTGGAAAAGAAAGAAGAGGGTGAAATGCTCAGATTTATGTTAGTTATGGGACTAAGTAACACCTTTAAGATTAAAGGCATATGTGGTAAGGGCATTTATTCAAATAAATAAAGACACATTTTTGTGACATTATTTTTGAGACTGGTCAAGTAATGGAGACATTTTTAGGACAGTATGAAAAAAAAGATTGCTCTCCTTGGACCTCTTATGTATTTAAAGCATTTAAAAAAAGACTAAGAAAAAAAATTAACATTCAGTTCAGAACTGAGGTTGAAAAAATGACCTTAAAAACATTTATTAAGTTTATGTAAAGATGTGATGGATATTGTAAAAGCTTATAATAATAGAGGTTTATGGACAGGTGCATGGGATTGCAATATTGTTTTAAAAATTGAAAATGATAGCATTGTACATATTCCTAGTATTATACATGTGGAAGGGGACAAAGGTATGGTAAAATATTGGGGTCAGTCAAAGACATGTTTCTTGTGTGGAAATGCTGATCATTTTATAAGCAATTGTGAAAAAAGGAAATGTTTTGGGTGTGGAAAGACAGGACATGTTATAACAATTTGTGAATTGTGAAGTAAAGTGTTATAAATGTAAGAAGGCAGGGAACTTGAGGATGGAATGTAGATATAAAGTAACTGAAGTAGAGCAAAAGATTGTAGAAATTGTAACAGAACAGAATCAAGAAAGTGAGGATACAGAAATAGAGAAAAAAGAGTATACAAATAGGATGTGAAGAAGTTAATAATGTGGAACATAAAGAAGAACTACAAGTCAGTAATGAAAGTTTTAATAAAGGAGAGGAGGAAGAGTCTGGGTTGAGTGATAGTGAAAATATAAAATGGAATTTGGTCAAACAAAAAAGAAAGTCTATTGGTAAGAGAGTTTGAGCTAGAAAAAGGAAAATTGTGCAAGGACTTAATGAAGAAAAAAGAAAGGGAAAGGTTAAGGGTAACATTAACATTTAACATTTTGTGTAAAATAATTGTATTAAATGTTAATGGTTTAAAGATTAGTATGTTAAAAGATTGTAGGTTTCTAACAAAAGATGAGGCAACAAATGGACGTGTGGTGGGGAAAAATTTAATAGCTAACCTGGGGAGAGAGACGCGTTCAGGAATAATTATTTTGTATAAGGGGATGGTAAACATTTTAGATTTTACTCTTGTTACTATAGGCCAAACTACAATTCTTGATGTAAGATGGGGAGATCAGGTATTTAAAATTATAGAGATTTATGCATTTGTAACAAAAAAAGAGAGGGAAGACATGTTTAAAGATATAATTCAGTATGTAGGAGTAAACATGGATATAATTTTTGCAGGAGATTTTAATTGTAAAAAAGGCAGAAAAAAGAAAGCATATGATATTACAGTGATGTCAGATATTATAAGATATGGAAATTTACATATTTGGAATAGAAGTACTTGGAGGTATAGTAGAAGTGAACATAAAACAGAAGTAGACTATGGGGCAGATTCAATAAATTCTATATGGCCCGCTAAGACTGTGTGCATGTTGTGGTGTGACGTGCACACAATCCTGCACCATTTTGGTTTCAGGAAACAGCTCTACATGGCTTGCACAAACAGAGTAAACATTGTGGCATAATAATTATAGCATAAGCAGCTGAATTGTATGCTAATCAACCAATTCAAGAAGCTATAAAACAATTGTGTAGACTCAGTGTAGGCTTTCCCTGTGAATTCCAAAGCCCATTGGAATACAGCCATGGAAGGTACTCAACATGAAAACACTGTTAGGGTCTGTAGTTGCTGTTAAACATATGTATGTGCAGCAAGTAAAAATCTATGCTGCTGCTCTTTCAAATAGACCCCAGCCAGGAAAGAAAATGGTACTTAGAGTATTTGGACCCCTATTAATATACCACAGTCTGCACAATGTGGAAATTGTAGAGTACTGCAGAGTGGATACAGACACATTACAGAAAATCTGCAACCTCTGTAATCTACAAATGAGAGCAGGGGCAAACCAAGGGGAACCAATACCTGTGGAGACTAAGGCATGCATAGCACTTTGAGTTTTAGCTACAGGAACCTTTCAGAGGCCAACAGGGCATACGCTGGGGATATCACAGGCATCAGTATCCAGAATCCTAAATCATTTACTGAATGCTATGCTACAACATGCCACTGATTACATACATTTTCCAGTACACACATGGAAATACCAGGATGACTACATAATTGCAAGAGCAAAACTCTTGAAACTGAGCTGGTGATGTGGAAACACACAAATAATACTTGACTCCCCCACCCCCAAAACAACAAGAAAATGACAGTTTGTAGAATCCAAGGAATAACACATAATTCACCTGTTATGAAGGCTTCCCACACAGTTTTCACAAAATGTATACACATGTACAACTCAAAAGTAAATTGTATATGATTGCTAGGCATCTCTCACTGAACCCAACACTCCCCTGGTGGTGGCTGCGGGCCATCTGAGAAGCACTACACCCCTGAGTTATTGACAATATAGTACTTTACATCACTGTGGAATAAGATGAAAAAGACTGTAAGGTAACCAGCTTTAACAATAACACTTGTAATGACAGTTAGTAAGGCTGGGTATGTGTGAAAATCAATGCATGGCAAAAATGCCTATGACAAGAGGAAGTATAAGAAGTGCATGCAGATAACTGTTTAAATCCCTAATGCATATAAATAACAGTTCTCTTCATAACATGTGAACAAATCTAGCATGTACCTGAAAAATACAAGCATAGTTTAGCAACATCAGAAGCCTTCTGTACAGATAAATCTAAAGGAATGTCAATCATCTTTGTTCTACAAATACAAAAGTCCTCTCACCTTCAAGTCCCCTTGCTACACTGTTACCTTGTTATGATATAGCCTCATACTTCTGAGCACAGTGAAGATGCAAATGAAGTGTGAACTCATTAGAATAGCCATATCCCAAACTTTTGGCTTCATGTAGCAGAAAAACATAGTGTAGGTAGTACCTTGGGGGTTTGTTGCTAATGCATGGCAACTGTGAATGGTTAGTGGGAGAGAGAAGGAATAAACAACGATTCAGACTCCCTTACCTGCAGTGGGTGTGTCAGACAGATTGGACTTACAAAGTGTAGAAGTAATTATATCAAGGTTTTAAATGTAAGTAAGCAGCACGCATTTCATAGTTTCTGCTCAGTAACATCCAGCCTCCCCTGCATTTGTTGAAAACTGTATAATATTGCCATTTAATATTCTCACACATTTTAAGGGCTATGATACAAAATGCTTTGCAGACTGCATGTCTCAGATTACTGCTCAGATAACAGAAGCATGAACACCATACAGATATAAGACAGAGCTGCATTTCTGCATGCAATAGTCATAAATGGTTGTGTGATCACTCATTGGACTACATCTGAAATTAATACATGTATAAACAATTCCAAAGTGTACAAGTGCACAAGTGCCATATGTCTTGTTAATACTGTGGATGATTTTGCACTTGCTTGCATGCACAGTATTTTTCATTCTCTGCTGCAAAGCTGTTTCTGTGGCAAAGAGGGATAAGACACTCTGTGTTTTGAAGGGTCATTGGTGTAAGGGTTCAATTCCAGAATTGTGTAAAAATCTTTCATGTGTACTAACATATATTTTGTAGTGTTGTTTATTTTATAGTTTTCTTTTCTTTTCTTTTTTTAATGCCAGTATTTGCATGGTGGGTGGCTTGGTGCAAACAGGGGAAATGGATAAATGGATAAACACAATAAATGTCATGTAATGCACTTTTTTATAACCAATACATCAACTACACTTGTGAATCACCTATGTGTGTAACACATCTGCTAAACAGTTTGATCCACACAGCATATACTATCTGTAGATCATGGTTTAAGTCACACCTTTCTCTTTTAAGGATGAAACACAATAAACACTGGTCACAAGGTTAAAACAAGTTGAGCTTTGCTTGTCTGGTTTGCATGATGTTTACTATCATGCAAACCTGGGCTAATGGCTCACACAAGAAGCAGACAGGACACCTGCAGACACAACGCAGACATTCTTGATTTCAAGAATATGTTGTTGCATTTTTTGTTTCCATTGTACAACGTCACTAAGAGACAATTTCAGAGCAGATACATTCTATCAAGTATGTCGAGCACCCTGCAAACATGCTAAATGGTGTTGCACTGTGGTTAACACAGATAAGTTAATAATGAATAGGAAAATATACAACTTTTATTTAACTATTCCTGTGGCAGCAGGTATAAGTGTTGGGCCGCAGTACAGATGGTTCTGGGTTCTAATACATGAAATTCCACATATTTTTATTGCTTTCCATTTTACTTTATATTAAATATCACTTAAAAAATCTAGACTTATTATAAATAACAATAAGTATGTATAGCAGTGGAGCTCATATGAATTATATGTACGTCTGAGAGTATACTGACTACTATGTTTCTATAATTATAATTGTGCTATCTTGCCTTGGATGACCTTCAAACTTCAATAAGACTGAATGAATGTATAAACCAGGACCTTGTCAGGTCACACACATACATAATTAACCCCTCAATCTGTCATGTGTATTTATATATACAATAAACTGCAGCCAATAACTACTATCCAGAGCTTGACTGAAGAGTCTTTATTGAAATTTTGGATTTATTTGGAGCTGAATTGGTCTGAAGAGACAAAGAGTTTTGTGTTTTTTGAGTCTGGACTTATTTTACCTGACATTGTTGTTCCGTGGACTGCCTAGGTAACTTCTGCACATAACTACTTTATTCTTACACCTGTATTTATATATAATTCATGAGTATGTCTGAGAAGCCCTTTTTCTGTAGCAAGGGTAGAAAATTACCATTCTTGAAGAAAATGTTTTGGTTCTTATGCATACCTTTGAATCCCACATCATAAAAATAAATTTTATCAGTGAATAAAACCAAACCAAAAAGATGTCAGGTCATGAAATTTATGCCCCTAGTACATGTCTGCAAAGTTAAACCACCTAACAGTTACAGCAGCAAGCAAACGTCAAACTAATGCCAAGTGTTAGATTAACCTCCTAATTTCCAAAAACTGTTTTTCTGTATGTTTGGTACTGTTGCTTTCCACTTAACATTGCGCAAACACGGTTGGTATTGTTGTTTGGGTTTCTGCACTACCAGTAAAAGCAATAACAGGCATTGGCAGGAAACCATTCTTAGCTATTGCTGTTCTTCCTGGTTGGACATGTATGGTGGTAGAAGGGAAGGTGCGAAATTTAGAGCGCAGAGGTGGGGTGTTGAGGAGTCCATAATCTTCATTGGATTCCTTGTAAAGTGTCACAGCCAAAGGCTTTTGCACAGTGACTATACCGGCTCCCAGTATAAGTTTGAGGCTTGGAATAATCTGGCTAAGGCTGTTTTCAGTGTGACTAACATTCCATGCACTGGAGAACAGTGAAGGCATCACTTTTTCTGATAGAAAAACTAGCACATTTAGGAATCAGTAAACATCTCAGTAAATGGATCCTGGACTACCTGACTGAGAGACCACAGAGGGTGTGTTCAGGTAAGAACACATCAGAGTGCATCATGATTAACACCATGGTTCTACAGGGATGTGTTCTTAGCCCACTGTTATTCACCATCTTGACCCATGACTGCTTTGCTAAGCACAAGTCCAACCATATCATCAAGTTTGCTAATGACACCACAGTCATGGGACTCATCTCAAAGGAGGATGAAAGGGCATACAGAGAGGAGGTGGCACCTCTGATCAGTTGTTGTGAGAGAAACAACCTTGACCTGAATGTAAGCAACACCAAAGAGATTATCATTGACTTCAGGAAAAGGAGAACAAACCACCCAGTGCTCAGGATCAATGGTGAGAGTGTGGAGAGGGTTAACAGTATGAAATTCCTAGCTGTACACATATCAGAGGATCTCTCATGATCAGGAAACACCAGTCAATTGGTCAAGAAAGCACACCAATACCTCCACTTTTTAAGAAGGCTGAAAAAAAGCTAAGCTTCCTCCTCATATTCTCTCCACCTTGTATAGAGGTGCAATAGAGAGCATCCTTACCTGCAACTGCACAGTGTGGTTTGGAATTTCCACAGTTACAGAAAGGAAGGCGCTACAAAGAGTGGTGAAAATTGCAGAGAAGGTAACAGGTTCCAGTCTTTCATCAATACAACATCTTTATTCTGGAAGAAACAACTGAAAGGCCACCAAAATAATGCAGAACAACATGCATCTTGCGCATGGACTGTTTAAGCATCTGACATCAGTCAGGAGATATTGTAGCACCCACTGGAGGACTATACGATTCAGTTGCATTTTCTATCCTACAGTGATTAGACTTCTGAACTTGGGCACTAGTCCCAGGTGTCTGGACACATAAGCCAATTTTTATTTATTTGTGCAATATATACTTACATATATTCCAAGTAAGTGCAATATTTATTTATTATATCCATAGTCAGTATTATTTAACTCACTCAAGTGCAATATTAGACAAATAACTTAGGCATTTCAATCTGTAGTGTGTTTTGTATTACTTTAAATAGGGTAGTTCATTAAATTCAGGGGAGGGTATTCTTTTCATATATGAGTGTTGGTAAATGTCTCTGCTCTTTCTTATGTGTATTGGGAGTAGTATTGCATTTGTTAGTTATCGTTATTCCTCTACTTAGGCTACATGTGTGTAGTTCTAAATGAGAATAAAGTTTACTTTGACTTTGACTTTAATGACCTGAAAAGGTGCAAGAGGAATACACTCAACCACTGGCTGGATGAGTTCAGGACTGCTTACACCCCGCAATTTTGTAAGTATACCGATAAAGAGAATTTATAGTAGATAGAAAGTGTGCATGTAAAAATGTCTGGTATGCATAATGCTTTTTCTGTTGTTCTCTTCTCTTTATTCCACAGGCAATGCAGAGATTATGGTAAATAGAGAGGCCTGTGCTAAGCATCTAGATGGATTGAGGGAAGTAAGGGGTATGTATGTAGCACAAAAGAATTACTATTTTAGTTTTTAAATTTATTTATTTCCTGTATAGTTGTGGGAGGATGACATAATGGTTAAGGTGTTACCTTACAGAGACAAGGTGCAGGGTTTGATTCTCACATGGGCTAATTGGCTAGGCTTAAAATGACCCACAAGGGCATTTAGCCTAGTACTAATCTATGAACCTATGAACCAAAGTAAGCATGCATATCCTAATTATAAAGGCAAGTAGATGTTGGTTAAAATACCACAAGTAACAAATATAAAATTGTAAAAGCCTTCAAAAATATTATATAAATGAATTTCTACATAAGTGGCATAAATGCCCTACTGTTAACTTGATCCGTATAACTGGACCAAGCATATGTGCAATAAATGCACATTGTAAGGATTACTTTGAGCAATCCTTCCTTATAGTTTGTAGTTGTTAAGAAGTATACTTAAATGTAAATGTTCATATAAAGTACTTTATTTTTGTGATATTGCATTGTATGTCACATATGATGGTACTAATTGTGTTTCTTTTTTTCTCTCACTCTAACCCTTATCTCTATTTTTTTCTATGTTTCATCAAAACATTACCATGTCATCCATCTCTGACACATCACAAAATGCTTTACAGCACAGGGAGGAAGGCCAACCCCAGTGGCTCATCCTGCCTTCACTCCACTAGCTCTGGCACTGATGCCCAGCACATCTAGGACCCAACCTGGCAGTACTGCCTCTGCTGCACCTGCACTACCTGCACCCTCAAGGTGCACTTCCTCAGCAGCTGGTGCTGTGGAACCTTCTGGGAGAACTGGCAGAGGTGAGGATTTTATCAGCCACCAAGAGATGCCAGGGTTGGTGCATAGGGTCATGCACAGCACCATTCATGCAAATCTACACTGGATGGAGAGACTTCTCTCCCATATGTTTTGTAGAAGATGTCAAGTGCTCCAACAGCCAGTAGAGTAAGGGGATGGTGATGACATTCCTGCAAGTGAGGACTAGATTCTCACTGCCCCATATTTGATGGGTATGGGCATATGTTGTCCCCTGCCTTACCCCAGTCATGCTGTCCCCCAACCTTTTGTGTCCCTCACCATCCCTGTGTCTTGTCATGTTTATCCTGTTTGTTTGCATCTGTTTCCTCATGTACCCTACGTACCTGACCCAGAAATACCTACACCCTTTACCCAACATTCCTTTCTTACTGAAGTAACAAAAATGGACACCTATCCTAATAAAAATATTGTCCCATTCATAGCTCTCCACTTCGCACACGTCTTCTCGACAAACTTGATTTGGTCCAGTTAGCTATACATGATTGCATAGTTGTCACCCCTCTTTGTTGAGGTGACAGTCAAAATTCAGCTAATATTCTGTACCATATTTTCATGTTACACTGTTGAAGAAATGGAAAGCTATGGTTCTTTCCTAACTCCCTCCTACACATTCCATTATTGTTTTCCCTTTGGAATTCCCCCAGCTTGCCCCTCATTTCATCCCTTTCCTATCTCCCCCATTTTAACACCTTAATCTAGTAAAAACATAGAATCACACACAACACACATAAATAAATTAAAAGAAAAAAAAACAGAAATGGAGCCTTTCACTTTTTGTCATCCTGCACCAATGCTAAGTGATGGTGAACTGCTCTTCAATGGTGCAGTTATCTCAATGCAATGCCAATTAAACAGGCTGCACTAAAGTAACACACAGTACATGTGGAGTAAATAATTATTTCATTGCACTACAAATATATATGTAAAACTATTACATACACCTGGATTTGAACCCTATATCATTTGAGCTCCAAAAGAAATATGTTTGTGCATTTACTCCAGCTGCCACAGAGTCTGCTAAGCAGCAGATGCGTTTCATGCACTCATTTCTCAGATCTCACATAAACTTATCAGTGAAGCTCATGTTTGTTCGATGCTTAACTATACACAAACAGGGAAAGCATTAGAAATGTGCATCTCACATGCATAAACACTTTGCCTTTCAATCACGTAAACCAGTTGCTCAGTGGTGCGCTATTTAAAGTTTACATTATCCTATATTACATATGTTTACATTCCATTAAGTCTGCCATAAAATTACATATAAAAACACAAAGAAAGGAAGGCACTTTTTAAGAAAAGGACACATATTTACAATACACTGTTAGCTCCACCCATGCACTTCAAACTTGGTTTGTCAGTACTTGTTCACAAATATGTCAACTACACTACAGAAATAAATAAAAAATGCTTTCTTATATGTCATGCAGATCTTTATAATGACAATACACATTCAGATTTTCCAGTACTTGTAGTAATGTGTACAGCTGTTTGCATATATTTGTAAAGCTATCTCTTAAAGTATTCCTATACTGTTCACACTCATCAATCTTTTAACATGCAGAACTTTAATATCTTGACAGTTGTACATGGCTAGCTATCCATTTGAGACAGGCCTCCCAACATCTTCTCTCAAACATCCATTGCTGATGTCATCAGCAATAAATTGTCCTACAGCCCTGTAAAAGTCAGACTTGTGCCATGGAGCGTGAGTTAAGTACTGAGTTCTCTAATCTGTGTACTTCGTTAGGTAGGGATTCTAATCTCACTGCAGTCAACTGGTGTGTGTGTGTGTGTGTGTGTGTGTGTGTGTGTGTGTGTGTGTGTGTGTGTGTGTGTGTGCGTGTGTGTCTGTCTGTCTAGCCAGAACAGCATAATTGCATAATCTGCAGTCATCACTACAATCCCATGGAGTACTAATGCTTTGACAGTTGGACATGCCTACACAATAAGTTCATGCAGTCCTCCCAACATCTTCTATCAAACATCCAGTGATGACATCATCCATTATAAATTGCCCTGCAGCCTTGTAAAATTCAAACTTGTGCTGTAGTGTTTGCATGAAGTACTGTGTTCTCTAATATGGGCCCTTAGGTAAGGGTTCTAATCTTACTGCAGTCAGTGATATATATATATATATATATATATATATATATATATATATATATATATATATGTGTGTGTGTGTGTGTGTGTGTGTGTGTGTGTGTGTGTTTGTGCACTTGCTTAACATTAGTGAGAGTGTTTTACACCAGCATGTGGGATACTGCTATTAACATCTTCCTCTAACCAAACACTGCAGATGTTTTCACTTATAAAGTGTTGTCTGACACTATAAAAGCTATAATTGTGCTCTGGCACTTGTGTTAAGTAATGTATTCTGTAAACAGGTAGTTTTAGAAGGATGTGTGATTCTACAGCTATGTCCAACACTCCTCCAAACACCTTGTTGTAGCATACAATGATTATGTCATCCTGTGTAACATGCACTCTGACAGTATGCAAGACAAACCTGTGCTGTGGCAATAACATTAACTATTGTGTTTGAAATCTACTTTAACTACACATGTTGGTGTTCTAATCTGACAATAAGCTATGTACATGCCTATACATACAACTATCACTTATGAGGCAATTTTACACAGGGATGTGACTCCACATCCATGCCCTACAGTGCTCACAACATGTTCTCCTCAGCATACAACTGTCAAAATTCAGGGCTCATTCTAACTCCAAGACTGCAGCGACCTATGCAGAATTATTACAGAGTCCTTATATAAACATTTGAAGGGCTGCATTGAGGCGATTGTACCTACTAGAAGCAAACTCAAAATGAACACTAAAAACAAACCCCACTGGTAAAACCCTCACCTACATAGGGTATATAATAAAATAATTAAATAAACTGATGGCCAAAATCCATAAGAGCAATTCCCTTAAAGACAAATGCTCTTTTATACGACTAAGCAAGAAGCTAAGAGGTCTAATTAAGTCTAACAAGACCAAATATGAGGTCATGATAGACTCACAAGCTAAGAACAATCACAAAACTTTTTTCAGCTATGTCCAGAACCTTAAAGGTGACATACATTAATGTGCTGAACTGGTAAACAGTACCACCTTCACCGATCTGAGTGAAATAGCAAATCTACTGGCTGATAAATTCAACTCAGACTTCACCCTTCACAACCCCTGAAGTTTTGGTGTGGACACCCACCCTAGATGTGCAACTCTATAAGATCCACCAGCATTCCTCCCTTTTATACCACTGATTTTGCTTTCTGCCCTTTACATTTCCATTTTCACGAATCCATATTTATTCTTTGAAAACCATATTTTCTATGTTCTATATTATGCTCCCTACCATTTTTACTGACTTCTGTCCTCGTTGGGGTATTCAGTTTATTTTCATATGTCACAGTCAGGCCCTCTTCCTAATTCATTCCTTATTTTAACAGTGTAACATCTACCTTGGGCATTTGATCTGTTTGTGAGCTTCTAGCCCTGAGTGATGGTATCTGACATGTTATGCTATGCCTGCTATCCCATGCAAGAGGTGACATTCTTAGCAGATGATGGAAACCTATTCAAGCTAGAGCTTACAAAAGAAGGCACACTGTAGTGACATGTCTGAAAGCTACAGATTGACTTTTCTTCAATCAAATAGTTTATTTGTAGGTTTCTTGCATAAGTGCAACCCCTACTCTTTTATGTGTGTTATTATAAGTTTTTCCTATATGTTTTTTTTTTGTATTGGCTTACTCAATGATTGTCACAATGTGCCATTCTGATGTCTGAAAACAATGTTCTAAGTTTTACTGTTAATAGAAGTCATCCAGTGGAAACATTATTTCATAATCTTGACTGTAGAAAAGAGGCACATTTTAAGATTTTAAGAAAAATGTAATTGTCGTAAGGTTTGTTTTTTCAGCCTGTACTCACAGCAGCTCTCCCCATCTAAGCTACTACCATTTCAGACAGATGATACCATAGTTTCATATCTAATGCAAAATATAACACTTCTGGTAAGAAGTGCTAAGTCTAACCTTGACTATTTGAAAATGGTTGATGGTAAGAAAACAGGCCCCCGTTCAGATATTAATAAAAACTAATAATGACAGGGATTATTTTTTCAGACTATGTTCAGGGCAGATCTCTCCACCTAAGCTAATACCACTTCAGGCAGATGAGAATTTTGTTTAACATCCAAAATATGGCAACTCAGGACTGCAGCAACCCCTCAATGCTGCATTCCAGTTTCTTACTTTACTAGTAGCGACCTTATAAGCTTGCATGTGTTTTAAGTTTACTAGAACATGAATATCTGTACCTTTGTTACTGTTTTAATTGTAATTTACTAAAGATGATAAGAAATATGAGTACAGAGAAGTGACAAATAAGCTAATCTTATTGTAAATAGATCAATTTTGTTACAATCAGTGCTTGAGATCTGGAAAAGCCAAAAGACAGTAGTTCTGCCTAGTACAAATAAACTGTACATATTTTTTGCAAAAGGCTATCATGATAGTTTACACTTGGTTTGCTTGTATTCTAATGCAAACCTTAAAAAGTGCATTGTACGCAGGGATAAAAATGCCTTTTTAAGCATTATGAAGTACTGGCTTAGGAAGTCAGATACTCCCTTAATTCTAACAGCAATCAGATAAGCAGTTATCTCTGGAAGGGAATGATAACACAGCATTTGCCAGCAATCATGATAGAAGTCTGTTCACAGTTCCGTTTATAGGTATATGCCAAATTCCAATTAAAATTTGAATCTATTCACACATTGGCAACCCTTCTTGGAGCTTAAAAAATAATTTAATTTATCACTTTTTTAAACAGCAAACTGGTGCTTCAAGCACATGCCTTCAGTGGTTCTGAATTCATCATTCTAAAGACCATACATTTATGCCACCGCTATTTAAAAAAATCTGAATTAATTAACAAAGTCTCTCCACAAATTACAATAAATATGCATTATAAAAGTATAATAAAGACTTTTAGTTAAGACATTTGGATGCAATGCACCATAAACAAAGATTAGCCAGTTTTTATTTTTAATAACACATCAGTGACATTTAAAATAAGGTCTAAATTAAGTGTTTACATAATGAGAAACTTAGATTTTTGGGTCACTGTCATGTTTCTCCTGAAAATGTATTGCTAATCTTTTCCTCGTAGTTTGCACTTATCACAAAGGCATATATTATCATCTTCTGTCAAAAAATCCTGTTACCTGGATTTATAAAATAATGACTATTAATAGAGAAACCTGAGCTGTCATTCAAACACACAGGTAGAGCTCTCTTTCCATGTATTATTATTATTATTATTATCGCTATACTAATCCTTAGAAATGATAGCGAGTTCCAACGAGTGCAAGAACATGTGAAGGACATCAAAAGAACATCTACTTCTAGTACCACTGAAATGCATTTTAACAAGATCCATCCATCCATCTAACCACAATCCCTTTTTTTCCATTTTAGCACATGGGGTCGGGGGTGTCACTTCAACAGTGACAATCATCTACAGCCAGGTTTACACCACTGGGAGGCTAGCCCTGTTGCGGATTTTAACAACAAACATGACATACAAAAAAATTTAAATTAAAACTCATCAGATGTAACAATGTACCAGTGTTCCTTCAAAATATGTGAAACTCCCTTTATAATGGGACCATATCACATAATAAAATATATGTCTCCTTTTTTTGGTAAATCAGTGGTCTTTTGTCTCAGTAGCCTAAACTTATAATTACCTTTTATGTACCTATCCTCCATCTTTTTCAGGGAAGAACTGCACTGTTTGCCTGAATAACTTCTGACATAGAGCTGCTAAATTATATCACTAGCAACCCAGCTAAATTCATCATGTTCAGAGTATGGTCCCCAGGCCCTGTGGAATTCTTCGTATGGGGGAAATTTATGAAATGAGATAGACGAGTGCTTGATGCATATAAAAAAGCACATGCTGAAGTAAGTTTCCTAAAAAAAGTCAGATGTATTTGCCCATTTTGCACATAAACAGAAACATATAAATATTGTATTTTATGTACTTGCAAATAAAATGTAAAAGCCAAACCAAAATCATCATTCTGCACATATAAGTGTATATTACTAAACATCAAAATGGAAAAAGTAGTCACAGGACTGGCTACAATGAAATTGAACCCATGAGTTTTTCAGTGTTTTTTTTTTTTCCTAAACATAGCATTAACTATGTGAGCTACTGAAGGATTCATACCGAAGGATTCAGGGAAAGACATATAGGGAGAATGTTACCCAACACCTGAAAAGAAGCAGACAAATCAAATAAAGAATACAGTGATGAGGAGATTGGAACAACCCGATCTGTCCATTGACATTCTACAAAGCAGGTCATTAATAAGCTGAGCTATGGCAGCAGTCAGAATAAAGGCATAAACGTTATTCCATTTCATAACATCATCATAACTGCAATGATGCTCGTCTCATTTGCACAACTGATGCCATTATCTGTAGCGCATAACATAGATAGCACTTCATTTTTGCTATACAATGAGAAGTGCCATTTCTCAGTGGTTAGATGTGGGCAGTGAGGGTACTCTTCATGGCCTGTTGTGCAATGTATGACTACAAAAAGATGATTATTTTCTAAGCCCTTTTTGGACATTTGTGTGGTGTGTTGATCTGTTTTTTTTTTTTTTAAGTGGATTGAAGACTGGAAATGGGAAGATAGTACAGAACTGAAAAGGGGAAGCAAGCAGAGGATAGAACAGCAGATAAGCAAATAAGGAATGAGCAGGATGAGTAGGATGGAGGTGTGGTAGAAGGAATAAGCTTTTTTTTGTGGGATAGATGCCCATTTTTTAAGAGAAGTGAAAGCTGGGGAAAGTAATGGAAGTAAGAGGAAGGCAAGAAGGGCAGTTTAGGTATCAGGGAAAGAAAAAGTAACAGGAAGTGGGGTAACACAATGTAGGAAGAGGATGAACACAATGCAAAAGGAAAAATCTGTGAAATGTGTTGAACACAATGGTGAAGAGACGACTGGGCATCTAACAGGGTACAGGAAGGGATGGGAACATCTGGTTGGGAGATAGGATTGGATATTTGTAGATGCAGTTTCTGTCAGCTGGGTACTGTTACCACTGGGTCCTGGCTCAGAAGATGGAGCCAGTGCTGAGCAGGGATGAACCTTAATGAGTTACCACACCATGGTATTCATGTGGTTGGTGCAGGCATCCAGTCTCCTGTTAGTGATATCTCCCAAAATGTCTGCTAGTTGCTGATTGGTGATAATTGTGTCACATTTTCTCACACTGCTACTAGTGGATTCTGCTCACTAGCCTCTAGTGCAGGGCTACCTGATGCAGGTGGCACAGGTAAGGTAAGAGGTGTGGAGTTGACTGTGAAAGGATGAGACCCAGATGTGCTGGGTGCTTCAGCTGGTGGTAGTGATGCTGCTGCTCCCACATCTGCAAGGCTAACAGGCATTGCCAATGGGTTGGTTGCAGGTTGCTGTGCACTCACCATCACCAGCCTATAAACTCCTAACTACTTAACTCAGACCATTAATAACTACTCATCTGCTATTTTTTCTCAACCTCCCATAAGAGTTCTCTTACACTTTAAACTTCATTACTCTTCAATTCCACTAATACACATTTTTATTCTTTTCAATAAATATTTCCTCTTCTTTTACTACTTCCATTTCCATAGTCTTTTCTCTTGCTATATAAATCGACACTATGCCTTCTCTCACACATCTCACTATTTTCTTAGTATCTCTGATCACCTTATTAGGCATACTATTACAAGTCACCTCCTGCAGTTATATACTAACTCCAGCACCTATAAAAACATCTACCCAGGCCCTACCGCTTCATATCTCCAAAGATGGCTTCTCTGATATAACATCCTCTGTATTGAACATAATAATACTCACCTAACTAAAACCACCAAAACCAAATTAATATTGCACATAGTCTCCAGGCACACTAATAAAGCATCTTCCCTTTACCAACTCATAACTCACCTCCTCAAACTTTCCCAGACATTCATCCCAATCCTGGACCTACACAGCCAGCCATCTCCAATTAACCATTTCCCTCTAAAAATATGCTACTAATAACACTAAACATAAATAGTATATGCAATAATAAAATCACTGAATTTCATTCATGGCTAACACACTACTCCCACTCCAGCCATATGGAATATGTAACCCAATCAAATTCAGTTAATACTAACTCCAGCATATGCACCTCCCCTGTCTATCAAACCTCTACAGTTAGCACTACATCAACCACTTTCTCTTTACAGTCTGCACCTACCTCACTAATACATAAGCTTCTTAAACTAAAACCTTACTCCTTCTCCACTGACAATCTTCCATCAAATATTTAAAACTCGCTGCTGATGCAATAGCCTACCCAGTTAGCATTTTGACTACTAGATGCATCTCAGAATCTAACATCCCTAAACTCTGAAAACAATCTATCATAATTCCCTTACACTGGGGAGGAAAAACTAACAAACTATCAAATTATCGACTTATCTCCATCCTCTCCCCTTTATCTAAACTACTTGAAAAGTATATACACATGCAACTTATGAAATTTCTTTCTGATAACAATTTCCTTTCACCAACCCAGCATGCTTTTTGTCCAGAACATAGTACTACCACTGTGCTACTATCCTTCACAGATACTGTGAACAAAGCTATGGACACTGGTCAATTAACATCAGTAAGCCTACTAGAGCTATAAAAGGCTTTCGATACAGTGTCACACTATAAACTTTTACAACAACTTTCTACCCCATGATGCTTTCAGTCTACCCAAAAATGGTTCTCCAATTATTTCTCTAATAGACAACAATGTGTTAGATGACAAACTTGTCTATCTGAATACAAGGTTAATAGTACAGGAGTCCCTCAAGGAATCATTCTTAGTCACTTGATTTTCACTAAATATTTTTTTTTATTATTTCAAATAAGATGTCTTAAACATTACATGAAATAAAGATAAATAACATATTTACAATTCTAAAACATTACTAACTTCAAACCATTATATAACTATTTACATTGGTGTCTATGCAAATAACATTGAAATTCTATATTATATAAAGTTAGAAACATAAGATGATATATCTTCTTCGATCTTTTCGAGTATTTCCAGTACTTTCATCGAAGAGTAATAGTAAGAAGTAGTTCTTTTAGTTCTGTTCTTCACTGTTAATATTTCCATGTGAGCAACTGTTGTTGTTAAAGTCTCAAATTCCTGCCTCATTTTCCAGTGTATAGTTATGATTTTATGTGAAATTGCCAATAGTGACCATAGGATTTTAGTGTCTTTTTTTGGTACACAGTTTGGAATAGGAGAGTTGAATAAAATTAAAGACTTTGTTAATTGAAAATTATCATTATAAACAGTCTGAAAAAAATAATTAATGGATTTCCAGTACATATTGAGACATATACATTCATAAAAAACATGCTGCCAATCTGCTTTTATCTTGGTATGGCATCTCCAACATTGATCTTCAACAGAATACATTTTGGCTAACCTATGTGGTGTATATAAACTTCTGTGTAGATATCTCCAAGTGAATAATTGCCAGTATTTTGATAATGTAGAAAATTTGGAAGATTTTAGAATATTACTTTTTTCTTCTTCAGCTGGAGGATGGTTGTTTATTAAAGTATAATAGCCACTTGATTTTCAATATATTCATTAACAACCTTCATACTGCCTCCCATCAAAGTACACTCATCCAATATGTTGATGACTCCACCATTATCTCCTCCTCTAGTAACCCTCAACATTTCTTAAAAATTACACAAGATGCCTTTCCCTCCATTGAAACCTGGCTAAATAATGTGCAACTACTACTCAGTCAAAATAAAACCAAGCTACTATTGTTCTCACTAAAACCACTCACATATGATTATAAAATATTTTCATAGAATAAAACTTAAATTAAAATTGTAACTCAGCCAAAGCTGTTGGGTATAGATGACAAACTCACCTTTGAACAACATATACTTAATAGAATAAAAAAATGCACTTCAAACTGGGTAAACTTTACAGACAAACATTTCATGGATAATCCCACCAAAAAACACTTGTCAATACCTTCCTACTCCCGTCCCTCCTATATGGGCCCCCCATTCTTACCAAACGACATGTGTCCATAAAGAACACGTTCCAATCATGTTACCATAAAATCACCAGCTTCGCAACTAGTGAATCAAACTGCACACACCACTGTCATGCCCTTAACAAACTAAATTGGCTAGAATTTCCCATTACCTTAATTTTATACAACTATCCTGCTCTCCCTTAAAACCTGTTTAACAACCTTACACCCCTTCCTGAAATCTCCATTCCACAAACAGCTAATAAACTTATGCAAACCTAATAAAAGAACTGGACATAGCCTCTACTCCTATGCCATTGCAAAACTATGGAACACCTTACCTCCAAATATCATTGCCATAGATTCCTTTTATACTTACAAACTTACACTAAAAAATCACTATCTCAACACTCACATTTGCCCATGCTCTTAACTAAGATTGTCATTCTTAATCTATCCCCCTTGATTTCCACTTTCCCTCCTTGCTATTTCTCTACATCACTATCTTTCCAGCATACTACCTTGGCATCTAATTTATAGTTTATTTCTTCTAATCCCTCCTTTCTGGCTTCTTGAACTACTTCATCCTCCTATCCACAATTACATCCTTCTTGACTAAACTATTACTAGACTCGCTCCTATAGCTTGCTGAATATCCATCATTTTGTCCTCCACCATATTTCACACAATTTTTCTTATACATCATAGATTAGAGTCTCACAGTAACCTCCCTATCATCCCTCATCTATTCCATTCTCCTTACTCCAATCACTAGCCTACACAATTCTTTCTCTTCCTTCTCTCGCTTCTCTCTCACTTTTGCTAAGTTTTATCCTTTAGAATCACAAAGCCTAACTGCTGTATTTGACAATCTGTCTGCTTTACTAACAATGTCTACAACTTTCACTGATCTGCTGCCTGAATCAGATATAAACTGCCATAAATTATAATTCATTTGTATGATAATTTGTATTAGGCCTAGAAAAGTTTGCATGTTCAGTTAACTCTGCAAATCTATATATGTCTATATGTGCTTCAGGAACATATGCAATGTTTAGTTACAATTGTATAATCTTTACTGTCTGCAATTGTTTTTGATGGAGTTCTTCTCCCCAGGCCCCACTGAAAATGGGTGCCTGACCCAGTCACACTTTCCCAGTCACCAAATGTCAATAAATAAATAAATAATATAAATAATAGTAAAATAAATGGAGAGAAACAAAAAAAGCCCAGCAAAACATACGAAAGAGAAAGGATAGTCACAAAGGAGGGGGAAGAGAAACCAAACACAGTAAAAATGTATTCTACTTATTGTTGGTAATTATACAGTTCAAAACAACACCTTTTAAAAACCATTAAACAGTTATGGATATGTGCAGGAGAGGCCAAAAACAATGGGCAGCCTGACATACAGTGTTACTGACAGAAGATTAATGGCTGGGGCTATTTAGATACATCAGTTTGTGCCTGTGGTAAGATAGGCATTTTCAAGTCTGAAAATATTGTCCATATACAATATAAACATGCTTCTCAGACATACATATATCAATCACAGGTGGCAGGCAAGGAACAGCCAATCCAGCTGATAAGGATGATCTTACAAATACAGACTTTGTACTTCTACAGTGATACTAATGGACAGAAAAATCTACATGAAATGTTTCTCATAATCACAATAGTATTCTGGCAGTGGGAATTCAACCCACTGGCATCCTTATCAATATGAAAACAAAAACAGTTAACATGAGGATTCCCTTGTTCATCTATACAGGAGGAGTCATGAAGAAACACTTGTAACATTGCACAAACTAAAATCACTGCTCTATGCCAGTAGCGACTATGTGCCACTGTTTTCTTGCCGTTATACATTATTGTGCAAAGCCCACTACCATTATTAACAGCCCAGACATGTTTATGATTTATTTGTTTATTTGTCTTTGATGACTGTGAAAAGTCAGACTGAGTAAAAGCCATTTTCAGTGGAGGCCTGGGGAGAAACACTCCACATTTAAGTTACACGTGATATACATTCATAATCACAGGTTAAAAATATCTACACATGAGCTTACTTACATGATTTTTAAACATTTTTATTTTTTGCATGGACATAGCATTTTAAACTCAAAAAATAAAGGAGAAATTAACATACATTGGCTAACTATTGATTAGAGAAGTAACATACGATAATTAATGTATTAAACACATGATGGCTGCAGAGAAAAGATCAAACTGGGGTGTGTTTGAGTTTAGTAATAATTTACAGATAAACAAGCAGACTGTAGCTTAAAAATGATAAAAGAGATATGAAAGGAGAAGTTAAATGAGCCGGAATATAAATGGACAGAGGAGGAATTGTAGTTGGGGTGTGAGAGAAGGAGGAAAAGTAACAGTTTAGGAAAAAAATGCAGTATGGGGGATGATAAGGTACAAAACAGTTGGGTAAGCAAAGTGGCTGTAACATATACCATGTACATTCATCCTGATGTTCAAGTCTACTGCTGTGGTTCTGCCTATTCCTTTTAATCTCTGCAGGGTCTAGAGATGTAAAAAGGGCATAATGAAAAATTGGATGGTGGCTTGCAGTGACAGGTTATTTGGGTAGTTAAAATATACTATACTTGTAGTGCAGGGGTTATGATAATACCTTAACTTCTTCTGACCATCAGTGAAAGCAGTCAGGCTTGTGACAACTCATCTCACTGTAGCAGTGATGGCACTGTTCCCCCATGTGTTTGATGCCAATAGCATGGGTGATACCTTTGGCTAAAGTATTCCAGACATCAACCTTATCATGTGACACAGTATAGCCCTCCTGTAGGATCCTCCATCTGTATTCCTTATGGGTGATGTCAAGAAAAATCTTGGATGCCTCCTCACACCACCTCTGTGATCTAAAAGCAGCACTACCCTCACTTTCTCCAGCCATAATGTCTCACCTTGAAAGATCCCAGGAAAAAAGGCAGGGAACTGAAACTCAAAACAGTTCTTGCATGTCCCAGCCACCAGATAATGATGATGGGCATCAACAGGAACATCACATATGAGATGGATGACAAACTATGAAAAATATAGGTACTGTGTTTTTATGGATCCAATGACACTTTAAGGTATTAAACATGGCAGTTCTCCATGCCTGTGTATGCTGCTGAGAATGCATGGTCTACAGTGATTTAATCTGCTAGTTAAATATAAGATGACAATTCCCATACCCCTAATGACAATTCCCATACTCCTAATGACAATTCTCATTCCCCTAATGACAATTACCATACCCCTAATGACAATTCCCGTACGACAATTCCCATACCCCTAATGACAATTCCCATTCCTCTAATGACAATTCCCATATCCCTAATGACAATTCCCATACCCCTAAAATACTTGGCCACCTGCGGTATGCAGAGCTGCCTGAAAGTGCTCAGGTGTGTGCATAGCATTGTGTGGAATTCACTGCAATGTTTATCAGGCCATGCAAATTAAGTGATTTAGAAACAATAATGAGGTGATTTCTGATTAGCATAATCATTGTGTTCAGAAGGGTGAATCTATACTATGTGCAGAGTGGTGAATCTGTATATCAGCTAGGACCCTCATCATGCTAAGGAAAGGGCTGTAGAGCACAGACTTCTAGCTAGGTAGGTGGTTCATCTAGTACACCCCTTGCTAGTTTGCTCCCTTTCTCACCTGTGCAAATGATGATTCTTTGCACTTTTTAAGATGGTTTGCCTATGGGTATGCCCAGCCTGGTGATAAATTTCAACACATTGACAGCATTTCTGTATATATATATATATGTTCACTCTCTCTCCTCTCTGTTTTTTTTTAATTAAAGACTGTTTATAGCATGCCTCAAAAATGTAGTACACTGCTCATCCAATTAGTGCAAGAACTCTAGATAAAGCCAATGGTAATGGAAGGACAAAGGTGCAAAATCAGGTATAGATACTGCTTGTATCCACTCAGAAAGTTGAAAGAATAACATTTTTGTCTCAGCATGTATTTTATGAATGATATGAAGTTTTAAACTCTTGTTTAATGACTTCAGTCCTCAATGATTTTAAGATTTCATGAGGAGCAGACCAAAAATATCACACAAACACCGGAACATTCTGTGAAATTCTGGACAGTTGAGAAATAAGGGATTTAGTGATACACTGAGGCCCTCTCTGCATCTACAGTGTCCAAATAAGTGATACAGTAACTCTTGCACTGACAATGATTAGAAAAGAGAGAGAGAGAGATTGTTACAAAACAATCAACTACTTAGTTTTTGATTACTTGTATTTTAATGTAGAACCACTAAATGAATAAAATACAATGTGCTAGCATATAAATGAGTTAGAATTAATTATATCTACTTGGATGATGGCATTTTTCAATTACAAATGTATCTAAAGGATGGCACACTCAGGAGTGCGCCACCCCCATTCTATGCTGCACTGTAGTGTCAGCAATTAATTTTCCTGGTGTGGGAATAGAATCCAGAGCTTTCTACACCAAAAGCAAGTATGTTACCTGTTACGTCACTGACACTGAACAACCCACTTATGAGACTCTATGACTGACACTGACAGACTGTAACCCTCAGTGATTTACCACCCCCCAAAATTAATGGAGACCTGGCAGTTGATGTGCAGGTTTAAGGTATTTGCTTATTGATAATTAAGGTTCAGTGTTTGACTAAGTAAAGTCACTTAACTAGACAGTGGCCCTAACTGGGGCATTACACACGTGCACACACACACACACACACACACACACACACACACACACACACACACACACACACACACACACACACCTGTGTGCACTTACTGTGAAGGGAAACAGATACATTGCACTTGATGTTTCTTCCTTGTTGAATGCTACAGTCTGGTACACTGTGCTTTTCTGTTTTCTGCTATAAATCTCCCGTGAACATTGGCAGCAGCATTATAAATGAATGGTGTGTTTCCCTCATAGGTGGTGTTGCTATTCAAAATCTCCTACACGGACATTGTGTGAAGTTGGATTTCTGGGGCTGTCATACTGTTGTGTTTACGGAAGGGATCTGTTATTAGTGAAGCAGGCCCAACCTCACCCAACATGAGTCCTAGACATCTACACCCCGCCCAAACTGCCCAACATTTGTGGGTAATAATATATTTTTTCAGTGTATTCAGCATCTTGACTTTATTAGTTTTGTAAAATAAAATGCATAACTCTTTTCAACAGTATAACATTTTTGTTATGACTCATACAGGAGGAACCTAAACGTGTTATCTTTCACAAAAATACATTTGAGTTGTCATGATGTTGTGTTGAACACAGTATACTTTATACATTTCACAACAGAAAATTACAGTTCTTCTTACACTGCATGATCAAAAATCATCTGTAATGTCAAGTACATCTGTGACATGTTTTTTGTGGTTAGTGCTTTAAATTGTAGTAAGAGATAACAGTGTACATGGCCCTATGCACTTTTAGTTAGCTTGTCTGATATTAAAGGCAAAGCATTTTCTACAGTTTCAACAAACAGGTGAACTAAAACACAGTAACTGTCCAAGTTAGAGCAAAACCACACAGGAGCTCAATGGACCAGCTTTATTATAAGTTGTTTAAGCTCTTTCGTCAGGATGTAGCCAAAAGACTTCTTCAGAAACATCATTTCATTACATAAACTGCATTAAATATCCCTCCCAAAACACCATGTGACATAAAACAGACAATATATCTACTTTTCCATTTAAAGTAAAACCAAATAACATTCTTTAAAGTTACATTAGTTTGTAAAGTACATATATAACTTTTAAAATCCAACTAAATTGTGTTTGTCAGAATCATACCACATATGAATGAAGTTTAAGAACACTAGCAATAGATAAGGAATCATTAAATCCAGGGAACACTCAGGCATTTAATCTAATTTTCCACCTCAGTTCTTTATACTCAATAAAATCAGTCCAAGGACCACCTCTTACATTTTTGGATACCACATCTATTCCCATGAATCCAAATTCATGTCCAGGATTTTCTAATACATGTTTGTATAGAGCATTGTTGAGATTACATTTCCTGATGTCATTAATATGCTCAGTTATTTTGCATTTTCTACAGTTTCCAAACACATAGGTTCATAAGTTCATAGGTAGGTACTAGGCTATTGGCCCTAGGGCCTATACAAGCCTAGCCAAAAAGGTACCCTGGCTTTCGCCACCCAAGAAAATAATTTTCCTGTGCCCCTGTCAAGCAGAGCCACAGAAGTGATCCCCGGGGTGAATTTCCTATTACCCATCCAATCATCAAGATTTTTCTTGAAGAGTGCTAATGAGGAGCATCAGTATTTAAACTTGAAATTAGATTTACCACACTTCCCCTGTTGTGCAGCTTTTTAAATTTATGCCATCATACTATAAATAAACATGATAGAGTGTTATTTGGTATTCATTAAGTGCCTCTACATGACGTGTTGAGCCTCTAAATGCAAATAAATGGCAAAATATACTAATGAAAGGCTAAAGAGATGGAGTACATCCTAATTAACCAATCCAGCTTAGTGAAGCTATTCATGAAGCTATAAAACAATCATGTACACTCAGTGGAGGCTTTTGCCATGTACACCAATACTCTTTGGAATACAGGTAGAATTACACTTAGGAAAAAAACATGTTAGGGAGTGCTGCTGTTATAATTATGATGTATGTGCAACAGGCTTTAAATCAGGGGGCTGCTGCTGCCAGAACTCAGGCAAGAAGAAAAAGAAGGACGTTTAGACCCCATTTGATTTATCATGGACTGCATGAAACAGAAATTTTTGATAGATACAGGGTGGACAGGGAAACACTGGAGGAAACAAGCAACCTCTGTGGCCCCCACCTCAGGTCCCAGGGAAATCATGGAGAACCCATCCCAGTGGAAATAAAGGTATGTTTAGCATTATATATACCATATACTGGTACTTTCCATATACCCACAGGGGATATATTGGGGTATCACAGGCATCAGCCTCTAGAATATTACATCAGTTTTTAAATGCAATGCTACTACAGGCAAGGGTGCATATCTCATTACCACAAATTGCACAGGAGTGAGCAAGAACCATAAAGGTCTTCTGTGCAATGGAGCACCTCTCTGAAGTGTTGGGGGCCATAGATTGCATGCACACACACACACACACACACACACACACACACACACACACACACACACACACACACACACACACACACACACACACACACACACACATACAAATAAAAGCCCCATCCAGTGAACAGGGAAGGAGGAACATCAACAGAAAAGGTTTCCTCTTATAAAAACTTTCAGGTTGTCTGTAATACCCATGGGATCATCTACAATGTCTGTACAGTTAAAGGTAACCCAGGGAGTTTCTATAACTCATATGGCACACTTCTGAGCAGGTTTGATGGGGGACATTGTTCATGGATATCTAGTTAGGGTTGCAGGCTATACACTGGAGGCATGGCTCATGACACCCATAAGAAATCCACACAACCCCACTGAGCGAGGAAACAATGAGGCTCAAGCTCAAAACTTAGGCACATCAGGAGGTGCACTGTAGTACAAACCGGGCACCTCTGCTGAAATACTTACAGTCTGTGCTATGCTACATAATATAATTCTCAGACAACAGCTTCAACAAATACAGCAAGGAGCAGGACCACAGTTTCAAGGACTATAGGCAGGGCAAGCAGTAGCAGCAGCAGATAAAGATGAGGGGTCTGAGGTAGAACCAAAAGCTGCAGATGGTGCTGGTAGATGAAGGCATGCACAGTATGCCCTGGTCCTGCATAAGATGCAAAGGACAGCACACGCAATCACTACTTACGTCAAATCCTAAGATACCATGCACAAACAAATAGGAAAACTGATGCTTGTCAGACTTCACAACCTTAACTGTGTAATAGCTGTGTTCTGATAATATCAAACAGGAACAACCCCCAAGGACACAATCTGTACCTACAGTAATGACAAGGTAAATGTGGAAACTGTAAAGAAAAAAGTTATATAACTGCTTACTCTCATATGGAAGTATGTATATGCCTCTAAGCAGAGCATTTTTCTGAGGTATGCAGTTATATCAGTAGTATCCCCTCTGTAACATTTTCTAATATACAGTTACATATTAGAGACATTAGTGTGAATCAAGCATTTCAATTGAGCACTATGTATAAAACATGAAACAGGCCAATTATACTCTCATTTTCACAACTATACCAAGCAGCAAGACTGAAGTACCCAGTGCTTCTACTGCTGTAATGACAAGAATACTAACTGAAATACAATGTGGTTCAACAATTATAGAGGCAATCATTCACAAATGAGTAAGAGCAAGAAATCAACAACTTTTCCTCTGTAATACATTTTGATAAATGTAATCTTGGAAATAAGCAAGCATTAGCAATCCACTGTGTGCATTACACATATATGCAACCTCAAGTCACACAGACATATCTAAAGGGCAGGGCAAAATCATCATTTGCACAGTGTGTGTGTGTGTGTGTGTGTGTGTGTGTGTGTGTGTGTGTGTGTGTGTGTGTGTGTGTGTGTATGGGGGGGGGCAAGGATGACACCAAAGAAGTGTGTGTGTCCCAGTAAGAAACACATGTATCTTCCAGAGTATACAGTGTTCAAGGCCAGGAACAAGAGATGTATATCACCTAACAGTACTGTTTAGATAATTTGCATTTGTGTAAAGTGGTATGGGCAAGTGATTTTTTTATTCAAAGTGTGTTTGCCTGCTTGAACACAATCAAGCACTGTGCTAGCACTATGTCATGGCATCTTGGACAAGTGTGAGCTGTGCATGGTAGACTACTCATTTCAGCGTCATCACCCCCCCGCCCAACCACGAGAACCACCTCTGCCATGAATTGCACTGCTACTTCCACAGCTCTGGCTAGAAGTTGGAGTGCTAGCTGAAGACCCCATGGCCTACCACATCTGGGTGTGGACATTTCAGTCACTGATGGAAACATGAATATAGTGTCACTGTGGGAACAGATCTTGCATGGCCATTTCTGCTAACACCAGAAGATGTAGCAGCTCTCTGGCCACATGGATGTGCATCCTCCCCAGCAGACATTCCACCACAGAAACTGCCTGATCCAGTGGGTCATTCATCTTGTCTAAGGAGTTGGCCAAACAGTTCAGAGAGTTAATTCCATCAGAATGCATGCCATTTAGTAGTCTATCTCTTTTGAGTCCCTGGTGAAAAATCACCTGTGCTTCCACTACAGCCCTACACATACATTTGGTGGCACCTAATAAGACACCAGCTTCAACAAAAGAGTGGACATCAGGCCTCCTCCAAGCATCCCTATTAACCTTCCTGTGTGGCACCATGCCCTCATGATAGATTTGGTGAACAGTTGGATTTTACCTCCAAGCTCAAAGAAAACACCTCTATTTCTGCTTGACTGTAGTCTGACTCTCATATATATATATATATATATATATATATATATATATATATATATATATATATATCTAAAATAAAATGACATTTGCTTTTTGCATACCTAGAAGGTCTGCTTGTGACACCCAGGTCTATTTTCCACATCTACCAACATCAAATATTCTGGTGAAACCCTCTGGTGAGCTGTCTTGATCTGTGACAGTGGACAGGAACAACTAAGTTAAGTTAGTGGTGGTTTGGTAGCAGGACCACCCCCGTAGCTCTCTGTTCCCAGGGAATTTGCAGTGGCCGTACAGCAGACAGAGGTTATTATGTCACTTGCCTGGTGTTATTTCACTTCTGTAATGGTTTAACTGTGTAATATATTACAACATTAACTATAACAATTATAAATGTAGCATTAGAAAAGTAGAACCAAACTCTTTTTACTGACATATCCACTGCTGTGGAGTTCATTCAGGTAGAAATCCACATACACAACACTTTTTTTTTCTTTTCCTGCTAACACAGATAAAAATGCCAGCTCTTCCTGCATACTTACAATACAATCATGTGAAATAAGTGTGCAAGCATGACATACACACTAAATAATTTGGCACGTATCATTCAGTAGCATAATTTTATAAATGCAGACATAGCTATGGCAAAAGAAAGGGATACAAAAATGTAAGATAATAAAACTGTTTTTCAGTAGTCAATGCAGTTTACCTTTTCATGTTAAACTGAAAGCTTTATCTAAGAAATAGTAACATACTTTGACAGTATAGCACTGTAGAAAATAGCTAAATCATCTAAAGTCTTTTTTAGCAGTATCAGGCTCTGTGTTTCAAAACAGTCTCCCCAGTACAATGCAAGGGCATTAGCTACACTATTACCCTTGCATTCCTGAATAGCAAAATGTGTACTATGTGTTGGTAATATAAACATGGTTTAAGGACTTACATGATTACATGCACACATCCTCGCAGTGCAAGGGCAAGCATTGAGAAGTGTTCCCTATTAATGGCTTGCAGGTGTCTATGGTTACTCTGACTGCAGGAACAATCAATGTTGCACAGTCTTCCCTCTTTGATGTACACTTAGGATGTGTCAGGGAGAAAAAACTTAACAAAAAGTCATAAACTACATGGAGTGGTTTAGAAGCTCGACAGTCTTACATTCAATACCGGCTTTAATAACCACAGTTACTATCCCTTTGTAAGACATATTGTTTATATCAAATGGGGTACTTTAACCATTGTTAAAGCTATTATGGAAGCATCAATAATAAAATGAGGCACCAGACAGAAAGAAAAGGATATACCTCAAGTGTTTGCAGTCTTTGTGTTTAAGATTGTACGTGGCTATGCAACTTTTTTGCAGTATTCCAATCATCCAGACATTCACTGGCTAATGTGAAAGGACAACTTTCATAACTTGTTTTTATTGCACTTCTATGTGACTTGATACAATGTCACATTATCATTACTTCTAAACTCTTTTTCACCTTTCTAATGTGTGTGTTTCACTGTGACAACTCTGGAAATTACTTAGAAATGATTGCTTTCAATACCATTATTTGAGGATTCAACTTAATACCGATCCCTGGTACAACATAACAGATTTGGTTAAACATGTAAAATATACATTTAAAGTATTTAATCTGCAATAAATAAAAAAAAAATATTGTATCATTTGCACATAGTTTGGCATTATGCACCATTGAGTGACAGTGTTCAATAGCACTGAACTGCATTTCACTGCTCAAGGTGAAAACTGACAAATTTTATTTGGACTGCCATCAATAGCACAATGATCTATCATTGCTGTGCTTTTCTCAGCATTCTGTACAGTACTGAGTGAATAAATTAAAGTTGTTATGCTCCTATCATTGTTGCATAATGTATAAGGGTATTCAGCTTAGAAAAACAGTACAGGTGATGTAGGAATTGAAACCTGTTCCCAGATCATTTGACTGAAAGAGTTCATAATTATTAACACTCATTTTGTTATATGAGTGTTTTGATGTGTGAAACTCAAGTAAGGTTAGTATTGAATATATGTGACAGACAGATATGTCATTTGAAATTATGTAAATATAAATTGTGTGTGTTGTGTGAACAAGAAAATCATTTTTGCTGTTTCCTGTGCCTTTCTCCATTACCAAGGCAATATCTTAAGTCTTGATACTGTGAGACATACATGATAGTACTGATGTGGCAATGAGATGTGAGATGGCTGAATGTCATACCTCTCAACCTGAAAACATCAAAAATCTGGGCAAGGCCCATGAAAAATAGGTACAAATCTGTACGCTGATTAACATCTAATTTGCATATATAACTGCATAGCCCCACCCACTCCAATGGAATTGTGGGGTATCAGCTTTCAAACGCAAACTGAAGAACAGACAATCAAAATATGGCACCAGAGTCCCCTGCAGCCATCCCAATGTCCCATTACCTGGCTATTTCACCCCATTTACCATAAACACTAATGTATGCATACTGCATTACTTCTACAATGATTTGGATTTTATTTTTACATTTTACAGCACAACAATGCAGAAACACTAACAGACATCTGGTAAACAAAGCAAACATAACTCACAATGAAAACAGGCTTGGCATTAAAACTTCTCTGCCCTTGAAACTCATTAATTAAAACAGCATTGAAACTCACACCACATCCAAAGAAAATGGATCTGGTCAGTGGTGGATAAAGATTACCTTTGGGCTGTTTTCAAATCATTGTCCCTTTGCACACAAAACAAGAAACATACACATGTTCTTTTCTTTGATACACCTTCCTGACTATTAAATTATATTCCTTGTATAATACAAGTTGTATTATACAACACACTTGTTAGAGCGCATTTTAAATTTATTGTTTGAACATTTTTCCAGTAGGCTATACTGTAGGCAATGAAACAAAACACATGAGCCAGTAATGAAAAAACTGCCCAATTCAGAACATTTCCATCATAAATGTCTACTTCCATACCCACACTATAAAGTTACAGTGGTGTAAGCCATAGGCATCTTGCACAGCGTTTCACACATTTTCAATTTCATTTTTTTTGGGGGGGGGGGGCAAAAGGTATAAAAAACAGGGCTTGTATAATTTTGTAAAGTTGCTAGAATAAAATGTGTTATCACCATGCATTTCACTGGCAAGTATTGAACCCAGGACAATACCCTATGCACTAGGGTCAGAACATACCACTATACCAAATCAGCAGCTTCCTGAAAAGTAGGAAGACTGAAACTTAATGGCTATCATTTAGTGAATTCATTTCTCACTTCTTACCATAGCTCTCAACCTGTTAACACAAAAAACCTGGACAAAGCCAATAATGAGGGAATACAAATTCAATTCTCACTTCTCACCATAGCTCTCAACTCTTAGCACAAAAACGGACAATTATTGTATATTCAATTGATTCATCACACTCTGTATTGTATGTTATTTTCTCTGTCTCTTGTGAAAGTTCTCTCCCTGGATCTCTGCTAAAAAGGAGTTTTCCACCCATTTGAACTTTTTCAGTCAATAAAAGCAATAAATGAATAAACAAACAATACTACATTCACTATGCCAGAAACCGAGAACAGAAACCAGAATAATGCTCAATTAAAATCCAAACTCTGTTTAATATATTAAGATACACACAATGCATGCCATTTAGTAGTCTATCTCTTTTGAGTCCCTGGTGAAAAATCACCTGTGCTTCCACTACAGCCCTACACATACATTTGGTGGCACCTAATAAGACACCAGCTTCAACAAAAGAGTGGACATCAGGCCTCCTCCAAGCATCCCTATTAACCTTCCTGTGTGGCACCATGCCCTCATGATAGATTTGGTGAACAGTTGGATTTTACCTCCAAGCTCAAAGAAAACACCACTATTTCTGCTTGACTGTAGTCTGACTCTCATATATATATATATATATATATATATATATATATATATATATATATATATAAAATAAAATGACATTTGCTTTTTGCATACCTAGAAGGTCTGCTTGTGACACCCAGGTCTATTTTCCACATCTACCAACATCAAATATTCTGGTGAAACCCTCTGGTGAGCTGTCTTGATCTGTGACAGTGGACAGGAACAACTAAGTTAAGTTAGTGGTGGTTTGGTAGCAGGACCACCCCCATAGCTCTCTGTTCCCAGGGAATTTGCAGTGGCCGTACAGCAGACAGAGGTTATTATGTCACTTGCCTGGTGTTATTTCACTTCTGTAATGGTTTAACTGTGTAATATATTACAGCATTAACTATAACAATTATAAATGTAGCATTAGAAAAGTAGCACCAAACTCTTTTTACTGACATATCCACTGCTGTGGAGTTCATTCAGATAGAAATCCACAAACACAACACTTTTTTTTTCTTTTCCTGCTAACACAGATAAAAATGCCAGCTCTTCCTGCATACTTACAATACAATCATGTGAAATAAGTGTGCAAGCATGACATACACACTAAATAATTTGGCACGTATCATTCAGTAGCATAATTTTATAAATGCAGACATAGCTATGGCAAAAGAAAGGGATACAAAAATGTAAGATAATAAAACTGTTTTTCAGTAGTCAATGCAGTTTACCTTTTCATGTTAAACTGAAAGCTTTATCTAAGAAATAGTAACATACTTTGACAGTATAGCACTGTAGAAAATAGCTAAATCATCTAAAGTCTTTTTTAGCAGTATCAGGCTCTGTGTTTCAAAACAGTCTCCCCAGTACAATGCAAGGGCATTAGCTACACTATTACCCTTGCATTCCTGAATAGCAAAATGTGTACTATGTGTTGGTAATATAAACATGGTTTAAGGACTTACATGATTACATGCACACATCCTCGCAGTGCAAGGGCAAGCATTGAGAAGTGTTCCCTATTAATGGCTTGCAGGTGTCTATGGTTACTCTGACTGCAGGAACAATCAATGTTGCACAGTCTTCCCTCTTTGATGTACACTTAGGATGTGTCAGGGAGAAAAAACTTAACAAAAAGTCATAAACTACATGGAGTGGTATAGAAGCTCGACAGTCTTACATTCAATACCGGCTTTAATAACCACAGTTACTATCCCTTTGTAAGACATATTGTTTATATCAAATGGGGTACTTTAACCATTGTTAAAGCTATTATGGAAGCATCAATAATAAAATGAGGCACCAGACAGAAAGAAAAGGATATACCTCAAGTGTTTGCAGTCTTTGTGTTTAAGATTGTACGTGGCTATGCAACTTTTTTGCAGTATTCCAATCATCCAGACATTCACTGGCTAATGTAAAAGGACAACTTTCATAACTTGTTTTTATTGCACTTCTATGTGACTTGATACAATGTCACATTATCATTACTTCTAAACTCTTTTTCACCTTTCTAATGTGTGTGTTTCACTGTGACAACTCTGGAAATTACTTAGAAATGATTGCTTTCAATACCATTATTTGAGGATTCAACTTAATACCGATCCCTGGTACAACATAACAGATTTGGTTAAACATGTAAAATATACATTTAAAGTATTTAATCTGCAATAATTAAAAAAAAAATTCTTGTATCATTTGCACATAGTTTGGCATTATGCACCATTGAGTGACAGTGTTCAATAGCACTGAACTGCATTTCACTGCTCAAGGTGAAAACTGACAAATTTTATTTGGACTGCCATCAATAGCACAATGATCTATCATTGCTGTGCTTTTCTCAGCATTCTGTACAGTACTGAGTGAATAAATTAAAGTTGTTATGCTCCTATCATTGTTGCATAATGTATAAGGGTATTCAGCTTAGAAAAACAGCACAGGTGATGCAGGAATTGAAACCTGTTCCCAGATCATTTGACTGAAAGAGTTCATAATAATTATTGACACTCATTTTGTTATATGAGTGTTTTGATGTGTGAAAGTCAAGTAAGGTTAGTATTGAATAAATGTGACAGACAGATATGTCATTTGAAATTATGTACATATAAATTGTGTGTGTTGTGTGAACAAGGAAATCATTTTTGCTGTTTCCTGTGCCTTTCTCCATTACCAAGGCAATATCTTAAGTCTTGATACTGTGAGACATACATGATAGTACTGATGTGGCAATGAGATGTGAGATGGCTGAATGTATCACAGTAATGCATTACTAGCTAAGGTCATTGATACATATATTTCATGATTTTTTAATTTCTCCAAATCTTCTGGGTTTCTAACACCATGATGGGAATTGACCCCTTCCTAAGTCAAAGTACAATTAAAGTTCATGAAATTAGTATTGTTTCAATCTTTGAGGTCAGCCAAAAGTGCTCTTTGCAGCACCCGCAATGTGCCCAGTAATGACTCCTTCTGCAGTTCATATGGAGTTACATGGATTGGTAACATATCTAAGTATGATTGTAGATTCTTTTTTATAAGACCCGTTCCTCCTACTACTATTGGAACTGTCTGGGTATCTTTTTTCCACATTGCTCTTGTTTCTGCTTGCAGATCCTGATATTTTATGACTTTGTGTCTCTCTGTACACAAGACACTTTAGTCAATGGGTGTGGTGATTTCAATGATCAATGCTACTTTTGTCTTCTTTTCTTGGGCCACTATATCTGGTCTTCTGGCATCTATCTTTTGAACTGTTGGTCATGGGTGATTCCATGTGATATACACTTAGTTTGGCTTTATTCCTTTGCATAAATATTGCACCATATCAAATTTCTCTTTCTTTCCCATGTTGATATTTCTTTTTTATACTTTTCAAATATCTCTTGGTTTTGTTGTTTATATTTTTACACTTCCTTAGATGCTTCTTTTTTCAAACAGATCAAGGTTTATTGATCTATATATTGTTTTTCACAAATCTGTTGTATTAATGTACACAAATTATCATTTGAAACTTCTGACAAGTTTTCTTGCAGAACTATTTTTCTTTCCTCTAATTTCTCTCTTAATTGTTCCGTATAACTTGTGTCTGGAAATTCTGGGCTTTTTGCATAATAGTAACAATACATAATTTCTTTCTTATCCTCAATAGTCCATTTTATCATCTTTATGGTCCTTCTTTGGACTATCAGTTTTTGTGATATTTGTGGACTACTACTTCTTTCTACAACGGGGGGCCATCCTCCCCCGTGCCTGGCCTGGTCCCATTGTAGTACTATTTTGAGGATTCTACACTGTCACCTTTTCCAGTCCTGGCACCAGTGCACCTACCAGGATTGGGCACTTTTTTATCCTGAGTATTGTGCATCCAGCTATCTTTTTTTGTTTTTGACTTAATTCTATCAATGATATATGGTATATAAATACAGTCTATATATCAATGTTGCCTTGGTGAGATTTTGCAAAAACAGGGTCCACCTCATGAAGGTACTCACTAGTGTAAAAGTAGCTGACTCCAAGTCAGACTGCTGACTAGTCACGAGTGAAGTCCAACAGGGTTTGGTCCTGGGTCCTCTCCTGTTTGGTATCTACTTCTCTGAAGTTCAGGCCAACACGAAGGGACTCTGGTTGACAAAGTTCACAGACAATTGCAAGTTGGGGGCTATTATTAACTCCCCAACTGATGTTGACATCCTACAGAATGGGCTCACTGAGACCGACGACTGGAGTCCGAACCAGGGCCTTAAGCTCAATGCAAAAAATGTGTTGTCATCCCCTTTGGGAAAAACCCAGTTCCCATGAATTACCACATCAATGGTCATCCACTGAATACAGAAGGCGTAATAAGAGATCTGGGAACACATGCTGACAGCGACCTCTCTTTTGATCACCACATTGCCACTGTGGTCAGAAAGTCCTTATATGTGGCACATCTCATTACTAAGTGTTTTGCATCTAGGAAGAAAGAGGTCATTGTCTCCCTCTACTCTTCCCTCATTAGGCCAGTCATCCAGTACAATGACCATTTGGCATGTACCTCACTAGACACCTGCAACAAGTGGAGAGGCCACAAAACTACCTCACAAAGAGGATCCTAGGCCTTAAGTGCTTGTCTTATATGGACAGACTAAAAAAAAACAACTATTCTCTGTCTTATATCACCTACTTACAGCTGATCTCTGCTTGACTTACAAAGTCATGTCTGACCGAGCTCTGTTAGAAATGCTACATCTAAAGAAATCCCAATCCCTCCACACCACACTCTCCAGAGACCTCAACCTCATTACCACAATAAACAGAACGTACTGGAGGGACAGGGTCATAACCCAGAGACTGCCCATGCTATGGGATAGACTTCCCACACATGTCAAACAGAGCACCTCACTGACCCTCTTCAAGAGAAATCTCAATGAGTGGATGAGAAATAGAAAATTCACCCCAGGAATAACTCCAGTGGCTCTACTCAACAGAGGCACTGGGAACTAAGGCTGGGTGGCACAATGCCAGGGTAGTCTTATGGTTAGGCTTGTAAAGGCTCCAGGGCCATTAGCCTAGTACACACCTATGAATCTATGAACCTATAAGACTTGAGGATGAATTCAATTTCAGCACTACTACTCTCCTTTGCTTGCTGACTTTTCATCTCTCCATTCGGCCCTCCTATATAAAACATATGCAGTGTGATTCATTTCATGTGTCTTCAAGCTGCTATTCTCCTAAACTGTTAGAATGCTTCTGATAAATACTGGCTTCTGCATTTGTGCGCCACTTGGCAGTGTTAAAGTCACTTTCACAGCTTACGATACAAAATAAAAAAAATAATATAGGCTGGCTTAGGTAGTGCAAACCAGCCTTGTGGTATTTATTGGCTGGCAGCACTCTGGATAGTACTTATTGAAAAAATATATAGGTTCATAGGTTCATTGGTTCATACTAGGCTATCTGCCCGAGGGCATTTACAAGCCTAGCCCATCGTTTTGTGGCTTATGCCACCCCTTTAGTATGGGGAACTGTACCCATTATTTTGCTGTGCCTCTGTCGAGCAGTGACACTGAGGTAATCCCTGGGGTATATCTGCGATCTCCCATCCATTGGTCAAGATTTCTCTTGAACAATGCCAGCGAGGTGCTCTGCCTCACATGTACCGGGATTTTGTTCCACAGCATAGGAGTCTTTGGGTGATGAATCTATCCCTCCAGCACGCCCTATTAATAGCCGTGTCGAGGTTTAAGTCTCCGCCCTTGTGGCTCTGATGGATCTAGATTTTTGAGGTGAAGCATATTCATCAAATCTGGGTTTGACATGGCCTTGTATGTTAGGCAAAGGTCACCTCTGAGCAAGCGGTGGCGACTGAATAGAGCTGGAGTTCTTTCAGTCGGGCAGCATAGGACAGATTTTGAGACCCTTTATCCTTTTGGTGAGGAACTTTGTGGCCTCTCCAGCTGCTGCAAGTGTCGGGTCAGATACATTCCGAATGGGGCATTGTACTCAATCATTGGTCTGATGAGTGATGAGTAAAGGGAGACTATGACCTCCCTTGATCTAGATGAGAATCCCTTCATGATAAGGTGGGCAATGTAGAAGGTCTTCCTAACTACTTTAGCTACATGGGTGTCGAATGACAGACTACTATCAACCTGGGTCCCCAGGTCCCTGATAACTTCTTCTGTGCTCAGTGGATTGCCACCTATTTGGTAGCTAGGGGTAACCTTGTTTTTCCCGAAGGGTATGACTATGCATTTTTGGCATTTAACTTTAGGCGTGGCTCTGGCACCAGTTATCCATTTCTGTGAGACCCTTCTGAAGGATATCTGTGTCAGATGTGTTTTCTACTATGGCGCCCAGTTTGCAGTCATCTGCAAACTTTGTCAGCCATAACCCTCCTGTGTTTGCTTGTACTGGAAAAGTAGATGCCAAACAAGAGTGGGCCCAGGACTGAGCCCTGTGGGACACCACTTGTGACAGGCTTTGAGTCTGACATGGCGCCAGCAACTCTGACCCTGTGGGTTCTGTCACTCAGCCAGTTTGCAACCCATCTTGTGATGTATGGGTTAACATTTAAGCTGATGAGTTTTTCAATGATACCCGAGTGGGGTATTGTATCGAAGGCCTTAGCCAGATCGAGGTAGGCTGTATGGACTGCCTTTCCCTCATCAATGGCTTTGGTGACTGTTTCAAAAAGTCAACCAAGTTTAAAAGGCATGATCTGCCTTTGACAAAGCCAAACTGGGTTGGATCCAAAGTCTGCAAATTCCTATGTCTTTATTTATGAGGTCCATTATGATCCTCTCCATGGCTTTGCAGATAAGGCTTGTCAAGCTAATGGGCGGTAATTTCCAGGGTCGGTGGAGGCACCGCCTTTGTGAAGTGGGACCACAGTTGCAGTGCGCCACTCCTGGGTACGTATCCAGAGGTAAGACTTTGATTAAACAGCTGTCCTAGCTGTGGGTTTAATTCCTCATTGAGTTCGTGGAGCACACAGCCGGGGACACCATCAGGTCCCATGGATGCTGTGTTTTTGCTTTGGAGAGAGCAGTTCTCACTTGGGCGCTGGAGATGTTTGGGGCTGCAATCGCTTGGTATAGATATCTCTCCTTTTGGGGGGAGAAGTTTGCACTGAACCTGTCAGCCAGTATGTTGGCAATGTCTGTAGGATCAGTAATCTTCACATCATTTTGAACTAGTTCTGAGCATATCTGGGAGTTTCCTCCCAGGTTTCTAACATAGCTAAAGAAGGCCTTATGATTGTCTTTTGAGTCTTTAGCTATTTTTCTCTCGAAATTTGCTTTGGATGATTTTATGAGAGCTCTTAGTTTTTTACTTATAGTGATCAAGGGTGTCTTACCTTTTAAGGATTTTGCTCTATCTTGTAGTAGCTTCCTCCTTTTGTTGTAGAGTTTGTTTATGGCTGGGGTCCACCAGACTGGACGCTTGCCTTTGGTACAAAGAGTCTTTGTTTTGCTTGGGATTGCCTTATCCATGCAGTCCTGCAGGTGCTGGTAGAAGGCATTTGTAAGTGATTCAGCGGCTTGAGTACTGTTTTCCGCGGCTCGGGGCCTTAAAGGAGACCACACTAGTCTTTAGAAGTGTGAAGTCGGCTTTTGAGAAGTTCTTTACTGTGGTCTTTTTATTTCAGGTGGGGTGGGATGAGGACCTCCAGCGAGATTAGTTTGTGATCTGATCTCACCAGTGAGGGGTATACTTCGGTGTTGAACATTGTGCTCCCATGTTCGTGATGATGAGATCAAGTATGTTATCTCCTCTTGTGGGGATGGTGACTAGTTGTTCCATGGCATTTGAGTTTATGAATTCCAGGAACTTTTGGGCTAGGGTGTTTGGGCTTGAGTAGTGTTCCCAGTCTATATTAGGGTAATTGAAGTCACCTAGTATGATGGTGTTTGGTGATACATTTATCCCTCTAGTGTTTTCAGGAAGGCCATGTGAGGTTCCTGAGTTTGTGAGGGTGGCCTGTAACATGCTACAATTTGCAGAGCAGTCTTGCCTATGGTTAATTGCACCTGGATGGTCTCCGATGCATCGTGCGTTGCCACCAGTCTTGAGGTGTGGGTGTCCTTGATGAATATGGATACCCTCCTTTCTTGGTATTGTCCGGATTTTGGGGCGGAACGCATGATATGAGGTAAAACCTGATAGCTGGGGTGCTCTCAGGAGCCTTGAACCAGGTTTCTGTCACAGCACAGACATCGATGTTCTCCATACTGAGAAGGGCCTCGAGTGCGTGCATTTTGAGATTTAGACTTCTGGCATTGAGCAGCATTACCCTTAGTTTTTTTCCTTTTTGTGTTCTAGGGTGGTAGGTTTAGAATTTGAGCCTTGCCTAAAAAGGCACTATGGGGTGGCAAGAGCCTTTGCCAATATCCGAATCCCAGGGTGACAGGTGCAAGCCGTCCCTTGCGAAGCAGCGTGGCTTGTCCAGCATGTCATCCCAGGCAGACAGACACTGGATCCCCTTTGAATGACACCAGTGTTTAAGCCAATTGTTAAAGCTGATCATCTTATCTCTGTATTGTGGCATCATTCTTGGTGAAGGTAGGATACTGCTCAAGGTCAGGGTCATACCTGCCTGGGCTACATAATCAGAGAGCTCCTCAATGTCTCTTTTCATGTAGTCCAAGGAGGTACGCCTCAGGTCGCTTACACCAGCGTGGACAATGACTGAGTCATATTTGTACCTGCTGTTGAGAGACCTGAGTGCTTGCGTTATGTGGCGGATTCTAGCGCCCGACAGGCAGCTTACTGTGACCTTCTCCTTACTCAGTCTGGTGAGCGGGACGCCAGTGTGTCTGACTATGGAGTCACCAATGACTAGTGTGTCTGGCATTGTGTTTGGCCTTAAGGGCTGTGACTGTTTGACACTCTGACTGTGAGGTCTATGTGTTGCAGGTGTTGTGTTCTGAGGTGGTGGTTGTTTGGGTGTCTGCTTTGGTGGCCTCTGCTGTTTTGGTAGATTTTTGATCAGAGCCTCCGAGTATGTCTTTGTGTGTTTATGTGTATGATTTGAGGTTGTAATGGTACTATGTGAGACTGGGTCTATAGTGTGTGTGGTAACCTTCTCCTCCTGACTGGTCTTGCCAGTCCTATGTTGAGAGAGCTCAGCCTCCAGTTTGGCCGTATAGTTGCATCTCGCATGTATTTGTGTTTTGTGGGAGGAGGAGAGGGTTGTCTGTGTACATGAGGCAATTGTAACATTGCCTCAATATTCCCAGGTTCACCAGCTGAGCAGGAGAGGACACTAGCAACTGATCCTCGACATGCTAGAAGGATAGACAAAAACTTTAAAAAAGATTCCGGGACGTGGGTGACCGAGAAATGGGGGTTGCCTTTTGGGGTACTATCTATGACAAGAGTGCCGTATCAAGGTAATAAGTACTGTAGGAGCAAGTGCTAGGTTTAACAGATAGAGAATAGTCTACTTGGAGTCAAGTAGAGATGATCTTTTTAGTTATAGGATACGCTGATTAGATCAGTAGTATAGTTCGAGGAAGGTAGTTTTAAGGGAAAATTTGAAGAGTGGACTTTAGGTAGCCCGAATAGTTTAAACCTGCTTAACCGGCGCTGCCCTAGTGTGCAACAGTGGCAGCTCCGCGCTAAATCACGCTAAATCGCGCTAATGCGCGCTAAAGCGTGCTTTATAGCAGGGGGCTGGAAAAGACAGGAAATGACCCAAAATGGCCAATAAACTACAAGTTACTGCCTTAAACCACTCCTCTGAGGACAAACAGGCAGCTCAGTACTCCCTACTCCCACTAGTGAGTAAAGAAACTACCCCTTGACCAAACAAGGAAAATGGAGAAAACAGGAACCAAGACAAAGCCCAGGGATCAGCAAAATCTGATCACTGGAACAAACTATTAGAAAAGTATGGAAAACAAGAGTATTTTTTTTGTTTTTTCAAGTTTTTTTTCAGATAGGCAGAAAATACAATAAATGCTGTGTTTTTCGACTAAATGCTATCAAAAGCTAGTACACTTGAGTGTATTAGCCTGTTGTTTAACTTTTAAGCAAAACTTAAACAAGCAAGTGCAATAAACAATTCAAGCTATTAAAAACAGTAAAACAGGTAATAGCAGAATAAAACAGGCAGAAATAGCAATCGAAAGGCTTAAAAAGTCGAAAATGCAGAAAAAATACTTAGAATCTGGAAAGTTTGTCTTTTCTGGTCTCTGCTGCTCTAGGAACTCTGCTGGACACCACGAGGAGCTGTGCTGAGTTCTCTATAGCCAGAAAAGCCCGCCAAAGCGTGCTTTATAGCAGGGGCTGGAAAAGACAGGAAATGACCCAAAATGGCCAATAAACTACAAGTTACTGCCTTAAACCACTCCTCTGAGGACAAACAGGCAGCTCAGTACTCCCTACTCCCACTAGTGAGTAAAGAAACTACCCCTTGACCAAACAAGGAAAATGGAGAAAACAGGAACTAAGACAAAGCCCAGGGATCAGCAAAATCTGATCACTGGAACAAACTATTAGAAAAGTATGGAAAACAAGAGTATTTTTTTTTTTTTCAAGTTTTTTTTCAGATAGGCAGAAAATACAATAAATGCTGTGTTTTTCGACTAAATGCTATCAAAAGCTAGTACACTTGAGTGTATTAGCCTGTTGTTTAACTTTTAAGCAAAACTTAAACAAGCAAGTGCAATAAACAATTCAAGCTATTAAAAACAGTAAAACAGGTAATAGCAGAATAAAACAGGCAGAAATAGCAATCGAAAGGCTTAAAAAGTCGAAAATGCAGAAAAAAATACTTAGAATCTGGAAAGTTTGTCTTTTCTGGTCTCTGCTGCTCTAGGAACTCTGCTGGACACCACGAGGAGCTGTGCTGAGTTCTCTATAGCCAGAAAAGCCCGCCAAAGCGTGCTTTATAGCAGGGGCTGGAAAAGACAGGAAATGACCCAAAATGGCCAATAAACTACAAGTTACTGCCTTAAACCACTCCTCTGAGGACAAACAGGCAGCTCAGTACTCCCTACTCCCACTAGTGAGTAAAGAAACTACCCCTTGACCAAACAAGGAAAATGGAGAAAACAGGAACTAAGACAAAGCCCAGGGATCAGCAAAATCTGATCACTGGAACAAACTATTAGAAAAGTATGGAAAACAAGAGTATTTTTTTGTTTTTTTCAAGTTTTTTTTCAGATAGGCAGAAAATACAATAAATGCTGTGTTTTTCGACTAAATGCTATCAAAAGCTAGTACACTTGAGTGTATTAGCCTGTTGTTTAACTTTTAAGCAAAACTTAAACAAGCAAGTGCAATAAACAATTCAAGCTATTAAAACAGTAAAAGCAGGTAATAGCAGAATAAAACAGGCAGAAATAGCAATCGAAAGGCTTAAAAAGTCGAAAATGCAGAAAAAATACTTAGAATCTGGAAAGTTTGTCTTTTCTGGTCTCTGCTGCTCTAGGAACTCTGCTGGACACCACGAGGAGCTGTGCTGAGTTCTCTATAGCCAGAAAAGCCCGCCAAAGCGTGCTTTATAGCAGGGGGCTGGAAAAGACAGGAAATGACCCAAAATGGCCAATAAACTACAAGTTACTGCCTTAAACCACTCCTCTGAGGACAAACAGGCAGCTCAGTACTCCCTACTCCCACTAGTGAGTAAAGAAACTACCCCTTGACCAAACAAGGAAAATGGAGAAAACAGGAACCAAGACAAAGCCCAGGGATCAGCAAAATCTGATCACTGGAACAAACTATTAGAAAAGTATGGAAAACAAGAGTATTTTTTTTTGTTTTTTTTTTCAGATAGGCAGAAAATACAATAAATGCTGTGTTTTTCGACTAAATGCTATCAAAAGCTAGTACACTTGAGTGTATTAGCCTGTTGTTTAACTTTTAAGCAAAACTTAAACAAGCAAGTGCAATAAACAATTCAAGCTATTAAAAACAGTAAAAACAGGTAATAGCAGAATAAAACAGGCAGAAATAGCAATCGAAAGGCTTAAAAAGTCGAAAATGCAGAAAAAATACTTAGAATCTGGAAAGTTTGTCTTTTCTGGTCTCTGCTGCTCTAGGAACTCTGCTGGACACCACGAGGAGCTGTGCTGAGTTCTCTATAGCCAGAAAAGCCCGCCAAAGCGTGCTTTATAGCAGGGGCTGGAAAAGACAGGAAATGACCCAAAATGGCCAATAAACTACAAGTTACTGCCTTAAACCACTCCTCTGAGGACAAACAGGCAGCTCAGTACTCCCTACTCCCACTAGTGAGTAAAGAAACTACCCCTTGACCAAACAAGGAAAATGGAGAAAACAGGAACCAAGACAAAGCCCAGGGATCAGCAAAATCTGATCACTGGAACAAACTATTAGAAAAGTATGGAAAACAAGAGTATTTTTTTGTTTTTTTCAAGTTTTTTTTCAGATAGGCAGAAAATACAATAAATGCTGTGTTTTTCGACTAAATGCTATCAAAAGCTAGTACACTTGAGTGTATTAGCCTGTTGTTTAACTTTTAAGCAAAACTTAAACAAGCAAGTGCAATAAACAATTCAAGCTATTAAAAACAGTAAAACAGGTAATAGCAGAATAAAACAGGCAGAAATAGCAATCGAAAGGCTTAAAAAGTCGAAAATGCAGAAAAAATACTTAGAATCTGGAAAGTTTGTCTTTTCTGGTCTCTGCTGCTCTAGGAACTCTGCTGGACACCACGAGGAGCTGTGCTGAGTTCTCTATAGCCAGAAAAGCCCGCCAAAGCGTGCTTTATAGCAGGGGGCTGGAAAAGACAGGAAATGACCCAAAATGGCCAATAAACTACAAGTTACTGCCTTAAACCACTCCTCTGAGGACAAACAGGCAGCTCAGTACTCCCTACTCCCACTAGTGAGTAAAGAAACTACCCCTTGACCAAACAAGGAAAATGGAGAAAACAGGAACCAAGACAAAGCCCAGGGATCAGCAAAATCTGATCACTGGAACAAACTATTAGAAAAGTATGGAAAACAAGAGTATTTTTTTGTTTTTTCAAGTTTTTTTCAGATAGGCAGAAAATACAATAAATGCTGTGTTTTTCGACTAAATGCTATCAAAAGCTAGTACACTTGAGTGTATTAGCCTGTTGTTTAACTTTTAAGCAAAACTTAAACAAGCAAGTGCAATAAACAATTCAAGCTATTAAAAACAGTAAAACAGGTAATAGCAGAATAAAACAGGCAGAAATAGCAATCGGAAGGCTTAAAAAGTCGAAAATGCAGAAAAAATACTTAGAATCTGGAAAGTTTGTCTTTTCTGGTCTCTGCTGCTCTAGGAACTCTGCTGGACACCACGAGGAGCTGTGCTGAGTTCTCTATAGCCAGAAAAGCCCGCCAAAGCGTGCTTTATAGCAGGGGGCTGGAAAAGACAGGAAATGACCCAAAATGGCCAATAAACTACAAGTTACTGCCTTAAACCACTCCTCTGAGGACAAACAGGCAGCTCAGTACTCCCTACTCCCACTAGTGAGTAAAGAAACTACCCCTTGACCAAACAAGGAAAATGGAGAAAACAGGAACCAAGACAAAGCCCAGGGATCAGCAAAATCTGATCACTGGAACAAACTATTAGAAAAGTATGGAAAACAAGAGTATTTTTTTTGTTTTTTTTCAAGTTTTTTTTCAGATAGGCAGAAAATACAATAAATGCTGTGTTTTTCGACTAAATGCTATCAAAAGCTAGTACACTTGAGTGTATTAGCCTGTTGTTTAACTTTTAAGCAAAACTTAAACAAGCAAGTGCAATAAACAATTCAAGCTATTAAAAACAGTAAAACAGGTAATAGCAGAATAAAACAGGCAGAAATAGCAATCGAAAGGCTTAAAAAGTCGAAAATGCAGAAAAAATACTTAGAATCTGGAAAGTTTGTCTTTTCTGGTCTCTGCTGCTCTAGGAACTCTGCTGGACACCACGAGGAGCTGTGCTGAGTTCTCTATAGCCAGAAAAGCCCGCCAAAGCGTGCTTTATAGCAGGGGGCTGGAAAAGACAGGAAATGACCCAAAATGGCCAATAAACTACAAGTTACTGCCTTAAACCACTCCTCTGAGGACAAACAGGCAGCTCAGTACTCCCTACTCCCACTAGTGAGTAAAGAAACTACCCCTTGACCAAACAAGGAAAATGGAGAAAACAGGAACCAAGACAAAGCCCAGGGATCAGCAAAATCTGATCACTGGAACAAACTATTAGAAAAGTATGGAAAACAAGAGTATTTTTTTTTTTTTCAAGTTTTTTTTCAGATAGGCAGAAAATACAATAAATGCTGTGTTTTTCGACTAAATGCTATCAAAAGCTAGTACACTTGAGTGTATTAGCCTGTTGTTTAACTTTTAAGCAAAACTTAAACAAGCAAGTGCAATAAACAATTCAAGCTATTAAAAACAGTAAAAACAGGTAATAGCAGAATAAAACAGGCAGAAATAGCAATCGAAAGGCTTAAAAAGTCGAAAATGCAGAAAAAATACTTAGAATCTGGAAAGTTTGTCTTTTCTGGTCTCTGCTGCTCTAGGAACTCTGCTGGACACCACGAGGAGCTGTGCTGAGTTCTCTATAGCCAGAAAAGCCCGCCAAAGCGTGCTTTATAGCAGGGGCTGGAAAAGACAGGAAATGACCCAAAATGGCCAATAAACTACAAGTTACTGCCTTAAACCACTCCTCTGAGGACAAACAGGCAGCTCAGTACTCCCTACTCCCACTAGTGAGTAAAGAAACTACCCCTTGACCAAACAAGGAAAATGGAGAAAACAGGAACCAAGACAAAGCCCAGGGATCAGCAAAATCTGATCACTGGAACAAACTATTAGAAAAGTATGGAAAACAAGAGTATTTTTTGTTTTTTTCAAGTTTTTTTTCAGATAGGCAGAAAATACAATAAATGCTGTGTTTTTCGACTAAATGCTATCAAAAGCTAGTACACTTGAGTGTATTAGCCTGTTGTTTAACTTTTAAGCAAAACTTAAACAAGCAAGTGCAATAAACAATTCAAGCTATTAAAAACAGTAAAACAGGTAATAGCAGAATAAAACAGGCAGAAATAGCAATCGAAAGGCTTAAAAAGTCGAAAATGCAGAAAAAATACTTAGAATCTGGAAAGTTTGTCTTTTCTGGTCTCTGCTGCTCTAGGAACTCTGCTGGACACCACGAGGAGCTGTGCTGAGTTCTCTATAGCCAGAAAAGCCCGCCAAAGCGTGCTTTATAGCAGGAGGCTGGAAAAGACAGGAAATGACCCAAAATGGCCAATAAACTACAAGTTACTGCCTTAAACCACTCCTCTGAGGACAAACAGGCAGCTCAGTACTCCCTACTCCCACTAGTGAGTAAAGAAACTACCCCTTGACCAAACAAGGAAAATGGAGAAAACAGGAACTAAGACAAAGCCCAGGGATCAGCAAAATCTGATCACTGGAACAAACTATTAGAAAAGTATGGAAAACAAGAGTATTTTTTTTTTTTTCAAGTTTTTTTTCAGATAGGCAGAAAATACAATAAATGCTGTGTTTTTCGACTAAATGCTATCAAAAGCTAGTACACTTGAGTGTATTAGCCTGTTGTTTAACTTTTAAGCAAAACTTAAACAAGCAAGTGCAATAAACAATTCAAGCTATTAAAAACAGTAAAACAGGTAATAGCAGAATAAAACAGGCAGAAATAGCAATCGAAAGGCTTAAAAAGTCGAAAATGCAGAAAAAATACTTAGAATCTGGAAAGTTTGTCTTTTCTGGTCTCTGCTGCTCTAGGAACTCTGCTGGACACCACGAGGAGCTGTGCTGAGTTCTCTATAGCCAGAAAAGCCCGCCAAAGCGTGCTTTATAGCAGGGGGCTGGAAAAGACAGGAAATGACCCAAAATGGCCAATAAACTACAAGTTACTGCCTTAAACCACTCCTCTGAGGACAAACAGGCAGCTCAGTACTCCCTACTCCCACTAGTGAGTAAAGAAACTACCCCTTGACCAAACAAGGAAAATGGAGAAAACAGGAACTAAGACAAAGCCCAGGGATCAGCAAAATCTGATCACTGGAACAAACTATTAGAAAAGTATGGAAAACAAGAGTATTTTTTTTTTTTCAAGTTTTTTTCAGATAGGCAGAAAATACAATAAATGCTGTGTTTTTCGACTAAATGCTATCAAAAGCTAGTACACTTGAGTGTATTAGCCTGTTGTTTAACTTTTAAGCAAAACTTAAACAAGCAAGTGCAATAAACAATTCAAGCTATTAAAAACAGTAAAACAGGTAATAGCAGAATAAAACAGGCAGAAATAGCAATCGAAAGGCTTAAAAAGTCGAAAATGCAGAAAAAATACTTAGAATCTGGAAAGTTTGTCTTTTCTGGTCTCTGCTGCTCTAGGAACTCTGCTGGACACCACGAGGAGCTGTGCTGAGTTCTCTATAGCCAGAAAAGCCCGCCAAAGCGTGCTTTATAGCAGGGGGCTGGAAAAGACAGGAAATGACCCAAAATGGCCAATAAACTACAAGTTACTGCCTTAAACCACTCCTCTGAGGACAAACAGGCAGCTCAGTACTCCCTACTCCCACTAGTGAGTAAAGAAACTACCCCTTGACCAAACAAGGAAAATGGAGAAAACAGGAACTAAGACAAAGCCCAGGGATCAGCAAAATCTGATCACTGGAACAAACTATTAGAAAAGTATGGAAAACAAGAGTATTTTTTTGTTTTTTTCAAGTTTTTTTTCAGATAGGCAGAAAATACAATAAATGCTGTGTTTTTCGACTAAATGCTATCAAAAGCTAGTACACTTGAGTGTATTAGCCTGTTGTTTAACTTTTAAGCAAAACTTAAACAAGCAAGTGCAATAAACAATTCAAGCTATTAAAAACAGTAAAACAGGTAATAGCAGAATAAAACAGGCAGAAATAGCAATCGAAAGGCTTAAAAAGTCGAAAATGCAGAAAAAAATACTTAGAATCTGGAAAGTTTGTCTTTTCTGGTCTCTGCTGCTCTAGGAACTCTGCTGGACACCACGAGGAGCTGTGCTGAGTTCTCTATAGCCAGAAAAGCCCGCCAAAGCGTGCTTTATAGCAGGGGGCTGGAAAAGACAGGAAATGACCCAAAATGGCCAATAAACTACAAGTTACTGCCTTAAACCACTCCTCTGAGGACAAACAGGCAGCTCAGTACTCCCTACTCCCACTAGTGAGTAAAGAAACTACCCCTTGACCAAACAAGGAAAATGGAGAAAACAGGAACCAAGACAAAGCCCAGGGATCAGCAAAATCTGATCACTGGAACAAACTATTAGAAAAGTATGGAAAACAAGAGTATTTTTTTTGTTTTTCAAGTTTTTTTTCAGATAGGCAGAAAATACAATAAATGCTGTGTTTTTCGACTAAATGCTATCAAAAGCTAGTACACTTGAGTGTATTAGCCTGTTGTTTAACTTTTAAGCAAAACTTAAACAAGCAAGTGCAATAAACAATTCAAGCTATTAAAAACAGTAATAACAGGTAATAGCAGAATAAAACAGGCAGAAATAGCAATCGAAAGGCTTAAAAAGTCGAAAATGCAGAAAAAATACTTAGAATCTGGAAAGTTTGTCTTTTCTGGTCTCTGCTGCTCTAGGAACTCTGCTGGACACCACGAGGAGCTGTGCTGAGTTCTCTATAGCCAGAAAAGCCCGCCAAAGCGTGCTTTATAGCAGGGGCTGGAAAAGACAGGAAATGACCCAAAATGGCCAATAAACTACAAGTTACTGCCTTAAACCACTCCTCTGAGGACAAACAGGCAGCTCAGTACTCCCTACTCCCACTAGTGAGTAAAGAAACTACCCCTTGACCAAACAAGGAAAATGGAGAAAACAGGAACGAAGACAAAGCCCAGGGATCAGCAAAATCTGATCACTGGAACAAACTATTAGGAAAGTATGGAAAACAAGAGTATTTTTTGTTTTTTTCAAGTTTTTTTTCAGATAGGCAGAAAATACAATAAATGCTGTGTTTTTCGACTAAATGCTATCAAAAGCTAGTACACTTGAGTGTATTAGCCTGTTGTTTAACTTTTAAGCAAAACTTAAACAAGCAAGTGCAATAAACAATTCAAGCTATTAAAACAGTAAAACAGGTAATAGCAGAATAAAACAGGCAGAAATAGCAATCGAAAGGCTTAAAAAGTCGAAAATGCAGAAAAAATACTTAGAATCTGGAAAGTTTGTCTTTTCTGGTCTCTGCTGCTCTAGGAACTCTGCTGGACACCACGAGGAGCTGTGCTGAGTTCTCTATAGCCAGAAAAGCCCGCCAAAGCGTGCTTTATAGCAGGGGGCTGGAAAAGACAGGAAATGACCCAAAATGGCCAATAAACTACAAGTTACTGCCTTAAACCACTCCTCTGAGGACAAACAGGCAGCTCAGTACTCCCTACTCCCACTAGTGAGTAAAGAAACTACCCCTTGACCAAACAAGGAAAATGGAGAAAACAGGAACTAAGACAAAGCCCAGGGATCAGCAAAATCTGATCACTGGAACAAACTATTAGAAAAGTATGGAAAACAAGAGTATTTTTTTGTTTTTTCAAGTTTTTTTCAGATAGGCAGAAAATACAATAAATGCTGTGTTTTTCGACTAAATGCTATCAAAAGCTAGTACACTTGAGTGTATTAGCCTGTTGTTTAACTTTTAAGCAAAACTTAAACAAGCAAGTGCAATAAACAATTCAAGCTATTAAAAACAGTAAAAACAGGTAATAGCAGAATAAAACAGGCAGAAATAGCAATCGAAAGGCTTAAAAAGTCGAAAATGCAGAAAAAATACTTAGAATCTGGAAAGTTTGTCTTTTCTGGTCTCTGCTGCTCTAGGAACTCTGCTGGACACCACGAGGAGCTGTGCTGAGTTCTCTATAGCCAGAAAAGCCCGCCAAAGCGTGCTTTATAGCAGGGGGCTGGAAAAGACAGGAAATGACCCAAAATGGCCAATAAACTACAAGTTACTGCCTTAAACCACTCCTCTGAGGACAAACAGGCAGCTCAGTACTCCCTACTCCCACTAGTGAGTAAAGAAACTACCCCTTGACCAAACAAGGAAAATGGAGAAAACAGGAACTAAGACAAAGCCCAGGGATCAGCAAAATCTGATCACTGGAACAAACTATTAGAAAAGTATGGAAAACAAGAGTATTTTTTTGTTTTTTTCAAGTTTTTTTTCAGATAGGCAGAAAATACAATAAATGCTGTGTTTTTCGACTAAATGCTATCAAAAGCTAGTACACTTGAGTGTATTAGCCTGTTGTTTAACTTTTAAGCAAAACTTAAACAAGCAAGTGCAATAAACAATTCAAGCTATTAAAAACAGTAAAACAGGTAATAGCAGAATAAAACAGGCAGAAATAGCAATCGAAAGGCTTAAAAAGTCGAAAATGCAGAAAAAATACTTAGAATCTGGAAAGTTTGTCTTTTCTGGTCTCTGCTGCTCTAGGAACTCTGCTGGACACCACGAGGAGCTGTGCTGAGTTCTCTATAGCCAGAAAAGCCCGCCAAAGCGTGCTTTATAGCAGGGGGCTGGAAAAGACAGGAAATGACCCAAAATGGCCAATAAACTACAAGTTACTGCCTTAAACCACTCCTCTGAGGACAAACAGGCAGCTCAGTACTCCCTACTCCCACTAGTGAGTAAAGAAACTACCCCTTGACCAAACAAGGAAAATGGAGAAAACAGGAACTAAGACAAAGCCCAGGGATCAGCAAAATCTGATCACTGGAACAAACTATTAGAAAAGTATGGAAAACAAGAGTATTTTTTTTGTTTTTTCAAGTTTTTTTTCAGATAGGCAGAAAATACAATAAATGCTGTGTTTTTCGACTAAATGCTATCAAAAGCTAGTACACTTGAGTGTATTAGCCTGTTGTTTAACTTTTAAGCAAAACTTAAACAAGCAAGTGCAATAAACAATTCAAGCTATTAAAAACAGTAAAACAGGTAATAGCAGAATAAAACAGGCAGAAATAGCAATCGAAAGGCTTAAAAAGTCGAAAATGCAGAAAAAATACTTAGAATCTGGAAAGTTTGTCTTTTCTGGTCTCTGCTGCTCTAGGAACTCTGCTGGACACCACGAGGAGCTGTGCTGAGTTCTCTATAGCCAGAAAAGCCCGCCAAAGCGTGCTTTATAGCAGGGGGCTGGAAAAGACAGGAAATGACCCAAAATGGCCAATAAACTACAAGTTACTGCCTTAAACCACTCCTCTGAGGACAAACAGGCAGCTCAGTACTCCCTACTCCCACTAGTGAGTAAAGAAACTACCCCTTGACCAAACAAGGAAAATGGAGAAAACAGGAACTAAGACAAAGCCCAGGGATCAGCAAAATCTGATCACTGGAACAAACTATTAGAAAAGTATGGAAAACAAGAGTATTTTTTTGTTTTTTCAAGTTTTTTTTCAGATAGGCAGAAAATACAATAAATGCTGTGTTTTTCGACTAAATGCTATCAAAAGCTAGTACACTTGAGTGTATTAGCCTGTTGTTTAACTTTTAAGCAAAACTTAAACAAGCAAGTGCAATAAACAATTCAAGCTATTAAAAACAGTAAAACAGGTAATAGCAGAATAAAACAGGCAGAAATAGCAATCGAAAGGCTTAAAAAGTCGAAAATGCAGAAAAAAATACTTAGAATCTGGAAAGTTTGTCTTTTCTGGTCTCTGCTGCTCTAGGAACTCTGCTGGACACCACGAGGAGCTGTGCTGAGTTCTCTATAGCCAGAAAAGCCCGCCAAAGCGTGCTTTATAGCAGGGGCTGGAAAAGACAGGAAATGACCCAAAATGGCCAATAAACTACAAGTTACTGCCTTAAACCACTCCTCTGAGGACAAACAGGCAGCTCAGTACTCCCTACTCCCACTAGTGAGTAAAGAAACTACCCCTTGACCAAACAAGGAAAATGGAGAAAACAGGAACTAAGACAAAGCCCAGGGATCAGCAAAATCTGATCACTGGAACAAACTATTAGAAAAGTATGGAAAACAAGAGTATTTTTTTGTTTTTTTCAAGTTTTTTTTCAGATAGGCAGAAAATACAATAAATGCTGTGTTTTTCGACTAAATGCTATCAAAAGCTAGTACACTTGAGTGTATTAGCCTGTTGTTTAACTTTTAAGCAAAACTTAAACAAGCAAGTGCAATAAACAATTCAAGCTATTAAAAACAGTAAAACAGGTAATAGCAGAATAAAACAGGCAGAAATAGCAATCGAAAGGCTTAAAAAGTCGAAAATGCAGAAAAAATACTTAGAATCTGGAAAGTTTGTCTTTTCTGGTCTCTGCTGCTCTAGGAACTCTGCTGGACACCACGAGGAGCTGTGCTGAGTTCTCTATAGCCAGAAAAGCCCGCCAAAGCGTGCTTTATAGCAGGGGGCTGGAAAAGACAGGAAATGACCCAAAATGGCCAATAAACTACAAGTTACTGCCTTAAACCACTCCTCTGAGGACAAACAGGCAGCTCAGTACTCCCTACTCCCACTAGTGAGTAAAGAAACTACCCCTTGACCAAACAAGGAAAATGGAGAAAACAGGAACTAAGACAAAGCCCAGGGATCAGCAAAATCTGATCACTGGAACAAACTATTAGAAAAGTATGGAAAACAAGAGTATTTTTTTTGTTTTTTTCAAGTTTTTTTTTCAGATAGGCAGAAAATACAATAAATGCTGTGTTTTTCGACTAAATGCTATCAAAAGCTAGTACACTTGAGTGTATTAGCCTGTTGTTTAACTTTTAAGCAAAACTTAAACAAGCAAGTGCAATAAACAATTCAAGCTATTAAAAACAGTAAAAACAGGTAATAGCAGAATAAAACAGGCAGAAATAGCAATCGAAAGGCTTAAAAAGTCGAAAATGCAGAAAAAATACTTAGAATCTGGAAAGTTTGTCTTTTCTGGTCTCTGCTGCTCTAGGAACTCTGCTGGACACCACGAGGAGCTGTGCTGAGTTCTCTATAGCCAGAAAAGCCCGCCAAAGCGTGCTTTATAGCAGGGGCTGGAAAAGACAGGAAATGACCCAAAATGGCCAATAAACTACAAGTTACTGCCTTAAACCACTCCTCTGAGGACAAACAGGCAGCTCAGTACTCCCTACTCCCACTAGTGAGTAAAGAAACTACCCCTTGACCAAACAAGGAAAATGGAGAAAACAGGAACCAAGACAAAGCCCAGGGATCAGCAAAATCTGATCACTGGAACAAACTATTAGAAAAGTATGGAAAACAAGAGTATTTTTTTTGTTTTTTTTCAAGTTTTTTTCAGATAGGCAGAAAATACAATAAATGCTGTGTTTTTCGACTAAATGCTATCAAAAGCTAGTACACTTGAGTGTATTAGCCTGTTGTTTAACTTTTAAGCAAAACTTAAACAAGCAAGTGCAATAAACAATTCAAGCTATTAAAAACAGTAAAACAGGTAATAGCAGAATAAAACAGGCAGAAATAGCAATCGAAAGGCTTAAAAAGTCGAAAATGCAGAAAAAAATACTTAGAATCTGGAAAGTTTGTCTTTTCTGGTCTCTGCTGCTCTAGGAACTCTGCTGGACACCACGAGGAGCTGTGCTGAGTTCTCTATAGCCAGAAAAGCCCGCCAAAGCGTGCTTTATAGCAGGGGGCTGGAAAAGACAGGAAATGACCCAAAATGGCCAATAAACTACAAGTTACTGCCTTAAACCACTCCTCTGAGGACAAACAGGCAGCTCAGTACTCCCTACTCCCACTAGTGAGTAAAGAAACTACCCCTTGACCAAACAAGGAAAATGGAGAAAACAGGAACCAAGACAAAGCCCAGGGATCAGCAAAATCTGATCACTGGAACAAACTATTAGAAAAGTATGGAAAACAAGAGTATTTTTTGTTTTTTTCAAGTTTTTTTTCAGATAGGCAGAAAATACAATAAATGCTGTGTTTTTCGACTAAATGCTATCAAAAGCTAGTACACTTGAGTGTATTAGCCTGTTGTTTAACTTTTAAGCAAAACTTAAACAAGCAAGTGCAATAAACAATTCAAGCTATTAAAAACAGTAAAACAGGTAATAGCAGAATAAAACAGGCAGAAATAGCAATCGAAAGGCTTAAAAAGTCGAAAATGCAGAAAAAATACTTAGAATCTGGAAAGTTTGTCTTTTCTGGTCTCTGCTGCTCTAGGAACTCTGCTGGACACCACGAGGAGCTGTGCTGAGTTCTCTATAGCCAGAAAAGCCCGCCAAAGCGTGCTTTATAGCAGGGGCTGGAAAAGACAGGAAATGACCCAAAATGGCCAATAAACTACAAGTTACTGCCTTAAACCACTCCTCTGAGGACAAACAGGCAGCTCAGTACTCCCTACTCCCACTAGTGAGTAAAGAAACTACCCCTTGACCAAACAAGGAAAATGGAGAAAACAGGAACCAAGACAAAGCCCAGGGATCAGCAAAATCTGATCACTGGAACAAACTATTAGAAAAGTATGGAAAACAAGAGTATTTTTTTTGTTTTTTTTTTCAAGTTTTTTTCAGATAGGCAGAAAATACAATAAATGCTGTGTTTTTCGACTAAATGCTATCAAAAGCTAGTACACTTGAGTGTATTAGCCTGTTGTTTAACTTTTAAGCAAAACTTAAACAAGCAAGTGCAATAAACAATTCAAGCTATTAAAAACAGTAAAAAAGGTAATAGCAGAATAAAACAGGCAGAAATAGCAATCGAAAGGCTTAAAAAGTCGAAAATGCAGAAAAAAATACTTAGAATCTGGAAAGTTTGTCTTTTCTGGTCTCTGCTGCTCTAGGAACTCTGCTGGACACCACGAGGAGCTGTGCTGAGTTCTCTATAGCCAGAAAAGCCCGCCAAAGCGTGCTTTATAGCAGGGGGCTGGAAAAGACAGGAAATGACCCAAAATGGCCAATAAACTACAAGTTACTGCCTTAAACCACTCCTCTGAGGACAAACAGGCAGCTCAGTACTCCCTACTCCCACTAGTGAGTAAAGAAACTACCCCTTGACCAAACAAGGAAAATGGAGAAAACAGGAACCAAGACAAAGCCCAGGGATCAGCAAAATCTGATCACTGGAACAAACTATTAGAAAAGTATGGAAAACAAGAGTATTTTTTTTTGTTTTTTTTCAAGTTTTTTTTCAGATAGGCAGAAAATACAATAAATGCTGTGTTTTTCGACTAAATGCTATCAAAAGCTAGTACACTTGAGTGTATTAGCCTGTTGTTTAACTTTTAAGCAAAACTTAAACAAGCAAGTGCAATAAACAATTCAAGCTATTAAAAACAGTAAAAACAGGTAATAGCAGAATAAAACAGGCAGAAATAGCAATCGAAAGGCTTAAAAAGTCGAAAATGCAGAAAAAATACTTAGAATCTGGAAAGTTTGTCTTTTCTGGTCTCTGCTGCTCTAGGAACTCTGCTGGACACCACGAGGAGCTGTGCTGAGTTCTCTATAGCCAGAAAAGCCCGCCAAAGCGTGCTTTATAGCAGGGGCTGGAAAAGACAGGAAATGACCCAAAATGGCCAATAAACTACAAGTTACTGCCTTAAACCACTCCTCTGAGGACAAACAGGCAGCTCAGTACTCCCTACTCCCACTAGTGAGTAAAGAAACTACCCCTTGACCAAACAAGGAAAATGGAGAAAACAGGAACCAAGACAAAGCCCAGGGATCAGCAAAATCTGATCACTGGAACAAACTATTAGAAAAGTATGGAAAACAAGAGTATTTTTTTTTTTTTTCAAGTTTTTTTCAGATAGGCAGAAAATACAATAAATGCTGTGTTTTTCGACTAAATGCTATCAAAAGCTAGTACACTTGAGTGTATTAGCCTGTTGTTTAACTTTTAAGCAAAACTTAAACAAGCAAGTGCAATAAACAATTCAAGCTATTAAAAACAGTAAAACAGGTAATAGCAGAATAAAACAGGCAGAAATAGCAATCAAAAGGCTTAAAAAGTCGAAAATGCAGAAAAAATACTTAGAATCTGGAAAGTTTGTCTTTTCTGGTCTCTGCTGCTCTAGGAACTCTGCTGGACACCACGAGGAGCTGTGCTGAGTTCTCTATAGCCAGAAAAGCCCGCCAAAGCGTGCTTTATAGCAGGGGGCTGGAAAAGACAGGAAATGACCCAAAATGGCCAATAAACTACAAGTTACTGCCTTAAACCACTCCTCTGAGGACAAACAGGCAGCTCAGTACTCCCTACTCCCACTAGTGAGTAAAGAAACTACCCCTTGACCAAACAAGGAAAATGGAGAAAACAGGAACCAAGACAAAGCCCAGGGATCAGCAAAATCTGATCACTGGAACAAACTATTAGAAAAGTATGGAAAACAAGAGTATTTTTTTTGTTTTTTCAAGTTTTTTTTCAGATAGGCAGAAAATACAATAAATGCTGTGTTTTTCGACTAAATGCTATCAAAAGCTAGTACACTTGAGTGTATTAGCCTGTTGTTTAACTTTTAAGCAAAACTTAAACAAGCAAGTGCAATAAACAATTCAAGCTATTAAAAACAGTAAAACAGGTAATAGCAGAATAAAACAGGCAGAAATAGCAATCGAAAGGCTTAAAAAGTCGAAAATGCAGAAAAAATACTTAGAATCTGGAAAGTTTGTCTTTTCTGGTCTCTGCTGCTCTAGGAACTCTGCTGGACACCACGAGGAGCTGTGCTGAGTTCTCTATAGCCAGAAAAGCCCGCCAAAGCGTGCTTTATAGCAGGGGGCTGGAAAAGACAGGAAATGACCCAAAATGGCCAATAAACTACAAGTTACTGCCTTAAACCACTCCTCTGAGGACAAACAGGCAGCTCAGTACTCCCTACTCCCACTAGTGAGTAAAGAAACTACCCCTTGACCAAACAAGGAAAATGGAGAAAACAGGAACCAAGACAAAGCCCAGGGATCAGCAAAATCTGATCACTGGAACAAACTATTAGAAAAGTATGGAAAACAAGAGTATTTTTTGTTTTTTTTACAAGTTTTTTTCAGATAGGCAGAAAATACAATAAATGCTGTGTTTTTCGACTAAATGCTATCAAAAGCTAGTACACTTGAGTGTATTAGCCTGTTGTTTAACTTTTAAGCAAAATCTGACAGTTAAACTTCTCTGTGACATGAGATGTAAGTGCAGTGAACTTAAAGATAAAGGACATCTGATGTATGGTTTGAATCCACATGCTGCAATATAATTCTGTTGTTTTTTTTTTTTAAACAACTGTTGTCTTTATTGCTCTCAACTTTTGATCATTAGTCTGTCCACTTTCACATTATTTGTCATTAACTACAAATATGATAATGTGTTCCACAAAGTACATATCTGATGTTGCAAGGAGATGTGAGAAGGAAAGTTTTTTCACTTGAATGCACTTCTTGCTCTGGCTATTGTTACATATAACCATGCACTGCATTTAATTTACTTTCTATATTTTTCTCTATCATATATTCATTTTCTAATGTCTTTTCAATTTGCTCTCCACTTGGTACATTGCAAACATGGTTCACTACCTAAGGAAGAAAGTGAAAATTTTAGTTTAGGCTGCATAAGGCCTGGCATCATTGTGCAGCCCCTGCAACAGGGAAAGTAGCTGCATCATTAAATGCTCCTGACAGATGTCAAATTCCATGGTACAAGATGTAAACAACATGAATATTGAGAAATAAGGCCCATGAAGCATTGTTCAAATTCTGTTTAAAGATCACCTTGCAATTATTTACAATATGATATGCTTTTGTATTTCTTCTTTTTAAGGATCATTTACTCTCCACATGGCAGTGTGCAAACATGGTTCACTACCTAAGGAAAAAGTGAAAAATTTAGTCTAGACTGCCTTAGGTGGCACAAAGAAGCCTGGGAATGGTGCACTTTCCTCAACACTCTGCACAGTATTGAGAGGAGAATTCCAACTATCATAGAGCTATTTCTGTGGCACAAGGTATAATGCAATAACTTTAGGTAAAAAAACACAGCTGATCATGGGTTCGAATGCCGTTGCAGAATACCTTTTACAAAGGGTGTAAGAAGCCCATTTTTTACAGCATTTTGATTCAAACTGTCACTAAAAAAATAGATAATATTAAACCTGCTTCTTTCAAGCAGTTCATCAGTAATGCTTGCATAATGAAACTTTTCTATTAGAATATATAATTAACGTTTCACATATAACCTCAAGCCAATGGGTGTCCAATTTCCAAGACAAGACACTGATTATATTTAATATTAAATTAATTTGCATATATATGATGGACAAAATACTTTTGTTATAATCATCATGACTAATCAAGTATTCCAAATGTGTTTAGTTATGTCTTGTGAAGTATGTAAGTAACATAAATCAACCTGTATTAATCAGCACATTCAACTGCATCCATATGAAACATATTAAGTAACAGAAATAATGACTTTTACATAGAAATGCATTCCAAGAAATAATTACAAGCACACACATATAGGCCTCTCTGAAGTGTATCTCCAGTCTTTCTGAAATCACTATATGTCAAGCACTAGCATCTTGAGCAGGCATACCTCACCCTTCATCTCAAGCATGCATACCTTCTCCAGTAACTCATGCTGCTTGCATTAGGCAATGAGGACATCAGTTTTACTTTGTGTAAGTTCATTACCCAGAAGCAGCTATTATGTTTTATTACTGGATAAGTATAAAATATTGAGAACAATATGTCAGGAAGAATTATATTATGGTAATTGTAAATATTAAATTAGAATGCATAATTCCTATCTATCACAGGGAGATAAATGCAGCTGTTCCTTATATCATAGCACTGAGATTTGTTTATTTTATGACACATAAATACCGTTCCACTATATATGGATGTGGCAAAGGTCTGCAATAGTAAATTATCATGATTGTTTCTGTACTGCCCAAACAAGTTGGTGGTGATGCGGTAGTGTTGTCGCCTCACAGTAAGACGTTGTCCTGTTCGATTCTCAGCTAAAGCATCTTCTGTGTGGAGACATGTGCGGATGGGCATACCTTCGTTGAAGGTTGTGCATCAGGGCTGGCAACTCGGTACGTAAAACTCTACTGCCAATCATTAGCGGACCGGAGTTCTGCTGTGGCGACCCCTAACTGGGAAAAGCTGAAAGATACAACTAGACCAGCAGAGTGGCACAGCAGAAGCATGCTGGGCCCATAACCCAGAGGTCGATGGATCAAAACCATCCTCTGCTATGAAAAGGGTAGAAAGTTTGAAGCTGAGTTGGTGTAGGGGTATGTTTCTCTGATTGCAGTTCATAAGGTCCTGGGTTCAATACCTGCCAGTGATGTCTTAACCCCTGGGATCTCTTCTGTGTCCTGCTTGACAGAGGCACAGTAAACTAACCTTAAAAGGGCTAACTTCTGTGACCTACTATACAGAGGCACAGTCAACTAATCTAAAAGGGTGGCGAAAGCCAAACACATTCTGGCTAGGCTTATAAATGCCCTAGGGCAGAAAGCCTAGTATCAACCTATGAACCTATGAACCTATACGTTTATTTAGAAAATACAGTACTGTGACATGTCATGTATCTAATTATCTCTTATGTTTATCTCTCTCTACCCTTTCTCTCTTTTTTGCATGTGGAAGTTATAATTTGTTAACAATCTGCTGTCTGCATAACTTGCTGTTGAAACATTAATAATCATCAGCACAGAGATGTAAACTGACTACTGTGGCTCGGCCCGCCATAACTGCACAGATGTCAGCACAGACACCCTGCACTTCAGGGACACTGTGATGATGTGAGGTATTGCCAGCTATGCCAGGAGAATAAGGCAGTGGATAGGTAACATATGCTGGCATAGCTAACTCGAATTTTGTAAATAATTATATGTCATTTGTATATCAAACTGATTTGTACAGATGCTTGTGTTGAAAAATGTATTTGTAAAGTTGCTTGTGTTAAAAAAAATAATTATAGTTTTTACACTGTATGTTTGTATTTTTGTGTTACTTTTGTCAACAGGTGATTTTGATTTCAGAGTGATGTTGACTCATTTAATTTATTTGTTTACCGTATATGTCTCATCTACAGTATTTACACGTCACAGAATCCATCACTGTCATTCTGCAGTGCACTGTCCTCTGTATGACTTGCATGTTTGTCTTGCCAAAGCACATATTGCAAGTATGAGACAATACAAGTATGCAATCATCCCAACATGAAGTCACAGCAATGTCTGACTGATAATCAACTGGTGTACAACAGTCAATGTGTATGTCATCCCAATATGTGTAACACGTCAATGTCCCTTACAGCAACACAATGTAAATTAAGGACCATATATACATTTCAGTAGTGAATTATTTTATTACATGTGACAATCATAATGATGTTACATTGTTCTGTGAACACATATCCATTTGTTGCACAGTTCATTGATGTACAGTACTATCTCTTCCAAACACTGGATTTTACAAGTATTCAAATGTTCAGTTTCAGATGGACAATATCAGTCTTCTTGTGTGGTGCTTATGACTAATATGGTGTTTTCTAGATTGTCTAGCTAAGTAGGTAGGCGGTCCGATGCCCAAAATGTGTGTATGAGACTGTGTGTAGCACTTGGTGCTATATCCACTTCCCCTGAGAAAATTGCATTTAACTGTTCACTCTGCTCCCTTATTCAACTTTTGGATGACACATCCTTTGTGAAACACACTGATGAGGTCATACTTACAAACGTGTACTCTTAACCCTTAAAAATCAGACTACTCCTATGGTGCTTGTAAATAATACAGTGATCTCTAGATTATGTAACCTAGATAGGTAAGAGGTTTGATGCCCAACAAGGATGACATAGTGTGTGTGTGTGTGTGTGTGTGTGTGTGTGTGTGTGTGTGTGTGTGTGTGTGTGTGTGTGTGTGTGTGTGTGTGTGTGTGTGTGTGTGTGTGTGTGTGTGTGTGCGCACGTGTGTATGAGTGTGTGTGTGTGTGTGTGTGTGTGTCCCATGTAAGACTTGTGTGTAAGACTGTGTTAGACTGTTTGTAACTCTTAGTGTTGTATATACTTCCTCTCAGATGAATACATTTAACTATTCTCACAGCTCCCTTATCCAAATGTTTACAGAAACATCTTCTATGAACAACACAGTACGGAGGTCATCCTGACAAAAGGGCACTCTCTACTTTCAAAAGTCAGACTTCAGCTGTGACACTTGTTCTCTAGGCTGTATATCCAGATAGGTAGGAGGTTCAATGCTCAACATGTAAGACTTGTCTGTGTATAACACTCAGTGCTGTATCCACTTATCTTGAGAAGAGTAACTTTTCTCAGAGTTCCCTTATCTCAATTTTTACAGAAACATACTGTATGAGACACATTGATGAGGTCATCCTGTCAAAAGTACTCTCTCCACCAGAATGAGTCAGCCTTCTCCAGTGGTGCTTGTAACTAATAGAGTGCTCTCTAGATTGCGCAACTAGATAGGCAGGAGGTTTGCTGTCCAACATGGAAGTCCTGTTTGTATGTGTGAGACTGTGTGTAGCACTTGTTGCTGTTTCCACTTCCCCTGAGAAGATTACATTTAATTAATTATTTTATTTATTTATGATCATTTGCTGACCTGGATAGTGTACTGGGCCAAGAAAAGCCCATTTTCAGTGAGGGCCTGGGGAGAAAAGCTCTGCAAAAAAATTAATTAGAGTATACAAAGCATAAAGATAAGCTTATTACAAGGTAGAACATTTAGGAAAAAACAGAGTATAAACTATTACATAGTAGCTTCAAGAGTAGTTGACATAGCAGTGTGAGTTACATTATGTCAAGTACATAGCGAGCATAATATATCAGAGGTAATTGCTTACTCTGCTCCCTTATCTCAATTTTGTATGAAACATCCCCTGTGAAACACAGATAAGGTCACCCTGACAAAAGTACACTGGTTACCCTTAAGAGTCAAACTTCTCCTATGGTGTTCTCTGGATTGCAAAACTAGATAAGTAGGAAGCTCGATACCCAACATGGAACACTTGTGGATGTGTTTGTGTAATACTTGTTGCTGTATCCACTTCTCCTGATGCAAATGTATTTAAATGTGCACAGAGCTCCCATATCCCATTTCTAAGGAAACATCATCTATGAAACACACTGATGAGGCCATCCTGACAAAAGTGCACTGTCTACCCTTAAGAATCAGATTTCACTTGTGGTGTTTACGACTAATGCAGTGCCTTCTAGGTTGTGGAACTGCAAAGGTTGGAGGTTCAATGACCAACATGGAAGATGCCTGTGCATGTCTTTATGAGTATGTAATGCTTCTTGTTGTATACATTTCCCCTGAAGAAAATGCATTTAAATGTGCATACAGCTCCTTATCCCAATTTTATGGAAACATCCTCTATGAAACACACTGATGAGGCTATCCTGAAAAAAAATTGCACTCTCTACCCATAAGAGTCAGACTTCTCCTGTTACACTTGCAACTAATACATTCCTCTCTCTATATTGTGTAACTAGATAGGTAGGAGGTTTAATGTCCCATGTAGAAGACGTGTGTGTGTGTGTGTGTGTGTGTGTGTGTGTGTGTGTGTGTGTGTGTGTGTGTTTACAGTTAGGTGAGCATGTGCTCAATAATCTCTTTTCTGGATAAATGTTTTAAACTAGTAGATGATTCCACTATCCCCTAAGCCCACCTTTCATGCCCACAACTTTTTTGCAACACACGGGTGTAGCTACACATACTTTTTGTACTCTAATAAGTACAATTTGCTAGACATTTCTTAATGAAACCCTTGCTTATTTAGACAATACTCTGTCCACACGTATAAATTAATGCTTCAAATTAGAGTGTCATGGGTTGAAAAAAGATTGATTTAATGTATTTACAGGGAAAGTGGTGCAAACATTCATTAAGTTTGGTAGGGGAAAGAATATTTCCATTTTTCTGACAGCAGGTACTTTGTGTGGTATCAATAAGAGGACATAATTCCAGCATTATATTGTTTGTTTTCAGCCCTGGTTCAGCACACTGATGAGGTCATTCTTTCTCAAGCAAACTGCTGCTATTTAAAAGTCAGACTTCTCCTGTGGTGCTTGAATGTCTTACAACACTCTCTATAATATCTACCTAATGTTTTGCTTGTGCTCTTGGATATCTATTTCAAATACATTCATTACTGCTCAGACTAAGTTGTGTCAGTGTTATTGTGACTGTACATGTCACTAACACTTTTATCAAGCATATTTGCTTTGTACACATATAGATGTTGATCCCACTTACTAAAAGCTATGAAATTTGTCACATAGCAGTGCTTTTATTAAGAGTAATGATGATATGTAACTACATTTTCCTTACATAACAGATGTAGGAAGTATTATCCTCTGGCATGAGGGAATGAGACAACATACTGTCTGTTGTTGACCCACTACAGCAATTACAGGTACACATATCCCTTGCAGCAGTAACATGATGGAATGCCTTTACATAATAACATATAGTAATAATTGCTGCAACATTTCTACTGCATTGCATTTGTCCTGTACATTATTATGTATTGGATGTTGTCAAATGGTCATGTGTTCAGCATCCACATTCAGTGCCTGTTAGCATTGTTATGCTTGTGCTGTAATGCATGAATGTCATCCACCACAGCTATAGTGTGTTCATTTACAGTGTGAGAGGCCTCCACCATCCTTTTCATTTCAGAGAGTGTTTGCCACACACAGCTGATGTAATAAGTTAGCATAGGTGGATTGTCGTAATAGTGTTGAGACTTCCACTGTGGCATTTATGGTTCATCCACATGTCCTTAGTAAAATCACATAGCTTGCTGTTCATTATCTGACAGGGAGAACTTATTTGAATGTACTGTTGTCACATAAACACCATTGTATCTAGTTATTCATATCCAGTTTTAAGTTGGACAATGATATATCATCACAGTTTGTGATTGCATGACAGAAATGTTTATTTTGGGGCATTTTGTGATATGAGTGCTACTGTGGCACAAGCATTGGGTACTAATCTGTGTAGCATACCCACATAGATAGACTGTGGTTCGGTTCTGGAACAAAGGGTGTCCTCCATGATGGAAACAGTTTCCTTGTTAAAGACACAGTCATATTTTAATGCTCAGTGTTGTGTGGACAGTAAGATGTGTAGCTCCTTTTCATCATTGTGAACAAATCTGATTGTTCATATTATAGTCATACCTCTTGTTTTATCAGTATGTCTTAGCAGTATAAGGTGGGTACTACACTCCTGAGTGTGCCTTCCTTTGGTTGAGACATTAAATTGAGGCCCCATCTGCTTGAATTGGTGGTAGCTTGTGTGAATGTAAAATATCCCACAGCACTGATTAAAAAGAGTAAGGGAAGTTCCCTGACGCCCTGGCCATATTTTCCCTAGTAGTATAAATACCATCTCTGGTCTCCCCTGAAAAGAGACTACTAGCCTAGTGGGACTAATCCAGTCAACAAAGGATAAATGAAATAAAAAAGTTATTTTTGATAGCCTCCATTGCTATCTGATGTGGCACATGCAGTCAAAACAGAGATCTGCTGAGAGCCTTGTATAATAGTCAGGGGTTTGAATCTGGTAACAGTGGTGTCAGACAACAGTGACTCCCGCACAGACAATATTTATAGCACAGTCAAATGTTCACCTTTTTCTGGTCTTTCCTACAAGGTAAGTCATCCATACACCTTATATTATAGGAATGTGCTGTAAGCCCTTCTAGGGTGTTCTTCATGACATGACTGATACTAGTTATTTCTGTGGCAACCATGATTGTTATGCATCTCTGATATCTGTTCTGGCATATGTTTGAAAATGACATGATGTGAATGTTTCTTATGTCATTCATTGCTCATATGCATTACCAATGCACAACATAGTTATGCTCTGCATTGCATGTCTTCATTTGGATTTATCTTTAATACTGCAATTGTTTTCATCACACTATGCAGCTTAATGGCAGATAAGTGATTCCATAAATGTCGCTTACTGTATGGCATGCTGCAAGACCATCAGAAACTGTGACATTCTCTGTTATAACAATTTCTATTGTGTTGCTGCTGTTGATGTGTTGTTATGTTACCGTTCCCTGTAATTTCATGTGAGCATGCCCAATATTACAATGATGGATATGTTTTCAAATCAACAATGGCAAAAGTGGACTCATGACATGTCATCTGCTCTTTCTTTTCATTTGCCACTTATGTATGTTGTTTGTTATTAGATTATCATTTAGCATTTATATCACTATACAACACTTGCTTTTATATTGCCTGCTTGAAGCTGATGAACCTCTTTCCTATTCATGCCACTGTCATTTTGTTGCAAGTACATGTCCATGTCTGATTTACGTGACATTACAGCTGTAAGGTCCTTTTGTTCTTGTGTATACATGTTGAGGTGGAGAATACAGCGGTGGCGTCAAGCTTGCAAACATAAATTCCCTGCATATAGATGTTATCCACAATAACTGCATTCTATGTATTCATCCCGTAAAGTATCTCCTGTCCTTGCTAACTGTTATCTCAAGTCAGGATTTAATAAAAGTGTATATCATCTGTTCACTCCCCTTTGCTACACTGCAGCTTTATTTCCATATTTCATCCATTATTCGCATGCCCGTTTTTATTCATGGGCATACCTGCTGGATTGTCATTGACAATACTTATCATTACAACAATATTGCAGGATTTATGTCAGAAATGCTTCTTATTCTCTTTACTCACATTTGCTTGTAGGATATGAGTACATTTAAACATTTCCTCTTTAACATTAATTATTCACTATAACACAATTTAGTGTACCAATGCCGGCATTTCACCCCCCCCTTATTCTGAATTATTTCCCTGTACTTGCCCTTAATATGTCTGGGCTACATTCTAGTATCTGAGCATTGCCTGTATGTGAACCGTTTTGTTTGCATTGTGTGTTTGTGCTTGCAAGCACCTTTCCATGGCTGTGAACAGTATTGTTGGCTGTGAAAAGGTGCTTGCAAACATGAAGGCGGGATAAGCAGTATGTATATTTGATTAGTGCTGCTTCTCTTTGTGCTAACATACTTACATTGTGTAGGCATAGTGCAGTGTTTGGCAGTTTTGGGTATTTGTACTTTTGTGGGACATTGTCAGTATTCTGTACATCTATGGTATTCTTACATTTTTTTGCATTTCAATAATTCTTTGCTACATTGCCTACAGGTTACCCATTTTAAGTTTTGACATTGTACCACAGTAGTCATTATCAGAACTCCCCATGTGATACAGGTACATGCAGTATACAGCTTGGATTATTTTCTTTATGGGATTTCTAAAATATTTCTTATGGCTGTCCAATATCACAGCTTCTTCAAAAGCTGCTCATAGTGAAGGACTTAGTTGCGCATACATGACATAATACAACTTTGAGATACATACCAACTAATTAAATTATGCTACAGTACCATGTATTGACTGAACTGGATTAAAATATGATGCACACTGCATCCACATTTCTGGGCTGCTGCTTCAACAGGTAGTTTTATGCATCACAATTCCAGGTGCCCACACTGTTCTGAAATATCCTGTCCCAGTAGCTTTCATCTGGTTTCTATATAAGGGTGCACCTTCTATGGGGGAGAGAGAGAGAGAGAGAGAGAGAGAGAAGGAGAGTTGGTTCTGCACCCCTCACAGGTTATCTTTAAATGCTGAGATATCAGTTATTGCAGTATCTGTTTAAGAATACCTTTCACCAAGTCCATGATAATATATATTATTCTTTATTTGGCACTGCACCAGGCTCTGCACATATACTGGGGTATATATTTAAGCATTTTGCAAAACCCTATACATCTTCCTCTCAGCAGTTCATTGTTGTTATTATCATGTGCCATGAACTTCTGCTCAGGAATATGACAAACCTGCTTGAAGTGGTCTATTAGTTAATTTATACTACAGTCCACATGTTTACTGCCTACAGTTGAGATAAATCTGTTAACAATTAAGGTGCTGGGGTAGCATCAACAGTTTCAGGGCTATTTTCTTCCACGATATACTTATAAGAGCAAAACAACATAAACTGACCACTCAGACAGTATGTTGCACTTGCTTTTATAAGTTCTGGCTAGAATAGGGCACCAACTTCTGCTAATGGAATCACCTCTGAAGCAGAGTAGTGGGCATGCTACAAAGTGGTAGGCAACATTGCTCACACATGCAGGGTAGATGGTGTTTTGCAGTCAAAATGAGGAGCAAACACAGAGTACTGTATCAACTAATCGGGTCTACATTAGTTTGCAGAAAAGGTATTCTGGTGAACACCTATTCAGCGACCCGTAATCAGCAGAAATTATATCAGCAATTCACTGAATTTGCTAAGGGCAACTAAATAGTTGCCTGAAGCACAATGGACTAACATTTATGTGACTAGAACCCACCCCCCAATGTGGGGGGCTTCACCCCCACACCTCTCTTAACTATATATGCCAGCACGCACTACAGTGGAGAAAAGCACAAAGTCTTGTAGTTGTCCATTGTCCTTTGGGCAACTATTTCATTGCCCTTAGTGAATTCAGTGAACCGCTGAAGCAATTTTTGCTGATTACAGGTCGCTGACTAAGTGTTCGCCGGAATACCATTTTGGCGACCTAATATAGACCCACTTAATCATGATATGTGAAAAAGGACAGAATACAGATAGAAGGTTGTGGGTCAGTAACAGAAGTAGGGAAAGAATATAGAAAGTGGAAAAACACACTGTGAAGAATAAATACAGATTCATGAAACTGTAATGTAAAATCGTGGAAAGTGAAATTGGTGACATCAAATGGAGGAATATCTTGGTGGGGAACATAGGGTGGCACAGCAAGGTTAAGTCTTCCACATCTGTTATTTGAAGGTGAGATTTTCAACACTGGAAGATATTATTAGACAGAATGCTAAGGATATGACTTCCACTAAAAATGTACTTAGGGGTAGGAGTTCTGGATATCAAACTTTTTTACACTTTGTGTATATGACTTCTACTGATGTTTCTGCAAGATGTCTCTGAACTTTTCCCTCAAACAATTCCCAGTAACATTGATAATGATGATAAATGGGACTTTTCAGACAATGCTGCTAATATCTTTGTTTTTGTTAGATGAATATGAAATGTCTATTTTAAACTGCACTTTGAAGTTTGCCTTACCACGCTTTCCTAGCTGCATCGGTTTAAGACAGACTATCTAAAATGGTAAGAAAGCAACATACATTATTCTGTTTGTCAGTCAATAATCAGGAAAGTGACTTCAAACATAATTCATCTGAAATTAATTTGAGTTTTAGCTGTAGAATCTTTGAAATATGTTTTCTTGCACTTCCTGTGATGACGATGATGATGATAATACTAAGCACATTTTCACTTCCGTTTGTGAAACTGCAGTTCATCCTTTATTAGCATATCTATTTTTATTTATGTGCATAACTGCAGGATTGCCATTGACATTACTTTTCATTACATCGATATCGCAGGATTGATGTCAGAAATGCTTTTGATTCTCTTTCCTCACATTTGCTTGCGAGATATGAGTATGCTTAAACTGTTCCTCTTTAACATTAGTTATTCACTGTGACACAATTTAGTATACCAGTTCCCCTTTTTACTTTCCCATGACCTGCATCCTTTCCATGTACTTGCCCTTAATATGTCTGGGCTAGAGCATGTATCTGAGTATTACCTATATGTGGGGCAGTGGTGCAGCAGTTAGCATTGTTGCCTCACAGTAAGAGGTTCTCCGGTTTGATTCTCTGCTAGGGCATCTTCTCTGTGGAGACTGCATATCTTCCCTGCATTCTCATGGGTTTCCTTTGGCTGCTCTGGTTTCTTTCTACATTCTAAAGACATGTGTCTGGTATGTTTCTCCCTGGGTGTCTTTTCTGGGTAAACAACTAATAAATAGATAAATAAATAAATAAATAAATACATTTTGTGTTCATGCTTGCAAGCACCTTTCCATGGCTGCAAATATTATTGCTGGCCACAAAAAGGTGCTTGCAAATGTGTAGGTATGATGAGCACAGGTAGCAGTGACCAGGATAATAATTTCATGCCTCCTTTTTCTAATGATACTGTAAAATATTATTCTAGCTTGATGAATTTTACTCTTGATAATTTATTGTAGAACAATAACAGTTATAAAACAGATGTTCATTATAAGCTCTCAAAGGCAGAAGTGCTCACCTACAATGTCTCATCAACAGAACTGGATCCTGGACAAATGGGGTCCTAGAAAGGATAAGAGACTGGAGCCCCCTAGCCATACCACTATCCAATTGCTTAGCTGTCTCTCCTCAGTTACCATAAAGCACTGTTCAAACTTATCATTGTGCATAGTATTTTCTTTTTCACTTTTGCAGTGATCACAAAGATATAGATTTAATTTAGCACTTCTATTTCAAATTTTACAGCACTGAGCCATTTGCTAAACAAAACAAAACACTCTCACATTGAAAGTAGACTGAGCATGAATAGCAGTATACTTATTTTCCCTTGAATCTCACATTTACTGAAAATGAATCTGACAACTCTTTAATCTAGAAGAGACATGCTTGGAATAATAATCAGATAGGATATAATGAAGCACTAATTAATGGCTATACAAAAAGCACAGGAATTCAAAAGACAAATGTGTAACAAGTTGTTAACAGCCTAGGGCAGCATGCTGGACACAGATATCCCTTTTCAGGGACAACTTAGGAGTAGTGTTTGGTTAAGTGACTTGGTCAGAGTCCCACAACAGAGAAATAAAGATTAAGGGAATCAAACCCTGCTCTATAGGAAGGAGTTTATTAACATCTCATAGTCTTATTCATCTGCAGTGAGTGCCAAACAAACTGTTGTAGTCCAGCACAGTGCATTTCATACCTAAGTGTCTGCAAAAAAACAAGCTAAACTAAAAATGTACTCATAGTTAAATATTAATGTTAAATTCATAGATTTCATACTGTCCAGTTTATTCACAGCTAAATATTAAGCAAACTGGCAACAGGGAACAAAACAAGGAAAAAGAGAATCATAACCAAAGAATCATGTTTACTACAATCAGATCCCTTGTTTACAAAATAACTACCCTGAAATATAGGAACCAAGAATTTATACACACACACACACACACACACACACACACACACACACACACAGACACACACACACACACACACACACACACACACACAAAATCACACACACACACACACTCACACACAAACACACACACACACACACAAAATCACACACACACACACACACACACACACACACACACACACACACACACACACACACACACACACACACACACACACACACACACACACACACACACACACACACGACAATTAGTTGCAGCCACTTGCATGATTGTGCACTTCAGATGAAGTGAATTAATAAAGCCATAAACAATGGTTCAGGAATGTACTTCATGTCACTGCTGTCAGAACCAAAAAGTGCAACCCATTTCAACACTTTATCTTAAGAATCAAAGGAAAAAAAAACAAAATCAGGAACAGATAATAAATAAAAAATTTGTTATATACTTGGGAAGCTGCTAAAGTAATATGTTTTGCATTAAGTAAGGATTTTACAAAGGATAACATCTGAAACTCGTGTCTGTCAATATTTAGTGACCACAATCTGCAACAATTTGCTAGAATACCACAAACTTTACAAGAAATAGACTAAATACTTCTCAAATTTCTTTGAACAATAATTCTGGATAAAGCTAAAAATAACAGGGGTAGGGGACACATTTTAAATGTTATTTTATTTATTAACCAGGTAAACCCAATGGACAAAGTATCACTTTTTACAAGTGACCTGGAAACACTGGCTAAGTGACTTCCTCAAAGTCAGCCAGTAGTCAAATTGAGGTGGAAGGATTCAAACTCTATAAGATTGACTACAGGAGGCAGTTTATTAATATCACAGCAGCTTAAGTGCCAGGCAACTCTAATTCACTTAAAATCTTAAGAGACCAAGAAGTGTTTTATGGGCATGCATTTTCTGAGCAATAAGAACTATGAAATGGTAATGACTGTAATCCTTGGTGATTCACTACAAAAGAAAATAAGTTAATGAGGGACAGGGCATAAACATGAGGCAAAAATCAGGGATGTTCTGCTAAACCAGAGACAAATAAGAGCATATTACTTTAATTCATGTAAAATGTTAACAAAACAGCAGATTTTACATCAGCATGCATTTTCTGAACATGAACTATGAAGGTCTAATGATTTGCATTAGACTGATTGCAAATCTCAGTAATTTATCAGAAAATGATAAGCTTAATTAGATCTGATAGTTATCCAGATGATTAAGGTTGTTAAAGCCCTTAATGGGCTGATTCCTTTAGTGAAGGTTACAAGGTATGATTTTTTTCTATGTTCATTTACCTGCTTTGTGACTCTGAGCAAGACATTTAACCAGACAGTGATCTTAAAGTGTATTTGGCTAAGAAACAGTTCTCTAACATCAAATTTCAGCTTTAATTTCAGATTTACCTAAACAATTCCTGAAAGATTTCAGTAGTATTATGATAACTAAAATAACTAAAATATTTTTTGTAACCGAAAGGTTATTTACATCATGTGAACTCAAATAAATATAACTAAACAAGAATTAAAACAATGTAAACAGTAAATGCTATTCAAGCAAACTACTAAAGTTATTGCTAATACTGTTACATTAATGTCCTGGATTAATGACTCTCATCTAGCTATAATATAAAACCTAAAATAAACAGTAAACCTCTTAGCAGGCCAAAGTAAAAGAATAAATTCAAATAAAACTGCTGAGATAAGCTTGAGGACAATGCAGTTAAAATGAAACATCATTCCAACTTGAAATTGGCTCTGTTGAAAAGCTGCACTGAATAAAAAACATCTAGCACAAAACTACTGTATAAAAGTTCCTCAGGACAGCAACCAATGATTCCAAAAAGTAATCAAAACATCCAGAAAGAGCACAGAAAGGATCTCGTCAGTACAAGAAAAAATAAAATGCTATGCACTACTTCAAACATACAGTGTTAAGTCTAAACATTTATTTTCCTGTCAGATTAAGCAAAGTCAATATTGCATCATCAAGCAATCAATAAATATATATCTTTAACTGATTGAAAAGAGACCTAGGCTTTCCAGTCTAGATGGGTATGATTTATCTCTGATAAAAATGCCTTGTAAATTTTCATTGAATACTTTCTAAAACCAGGAGATCACCTTTCATGTAGGAGCAAAACAACATGCTGCACTTAATGAAGGGAAGAACATATGTTAAAACAACCTTATAAGACACTCATTATTTGTTGTTGTAAACTCCTTAAAAATTAAGCCAATAACTTTTTATGCCTTAGCTTTAACTTTTTATGGCATTACTCCTATGCTTAAAATTACTGCATATAATAATACCTAAATCCTTATGTTCTGTCAGCTTCTGTAACTTGAGTGGACTTACATTTATTTGATATTCAACCACTGGTTTCTCAAAATGCAAAATAGTGCATTTATCCTAATTATTTTTTAGTTCAGTTAAATCTAAGCATTCAGCCAGCAAACACATGTAAGTGTTGAAATGGTCAATATCCTCTGCTGATGTAATAACACAACCTAGTTTAATATCGTTGACATACTCGGCCAAGATGAACAATACTGTACATAGAACTGAGCCCTGAGGGACCCATTTGTTCACTTCATGCCAGATAGATATGGAGTTTCCTATTATTACTCTTTGCAATCAACCATGAAGCCAGTTAGTCACCCAGTGAACAATGTATGGATTAACTTTGTGTGTGAACGTGGAATTAATGACATAGGAATGAGGGACACTGTCAAATGCCTTAGACAAATTCAAATAGACCATCACTACAGACATGTCCATATCTACGGCAAATATTACTGGGTCATAAAATTCAATTAAATTAGTGAGTGTCTAACATTTTTTGAGTAACCATATTGAATGAGATCCATTAAACATCCCTGAAGGTCTTGATTAATAAAGGAAAGTAGACATCTCCCAAAACTCTTCCCCACCAGTGAAGTAAGACTGTTAGGGCTATAATTACTTATATTGTCCATTTTGCCCCCTTATGAAATGGAATTATGTCCACAAGTTTCCAACTAGCAGGAATAGTGCCAGAATATAACAGGTTATTAAAAAAATTGAGTGATAGTAGCCAAAATATACCCAGCTAATGTCTGGAATATTATCGGGTCCCATGCCACTACCCTGTTTAATACAGGGTCAAATGGAAAACTGGACACATACAATTATCTTTTATTAAAATTCTAACATCAGAAACATTGTCAATCAGTGTAGCATCTTCTGTCAAGAAGTGCTTATTGAGCAAATCTGCCAATAATTCTCCAGTGGTCAGCACTTCACCTCAAACAAATATTTTACCTTATTATGTTTTCATAACAGAATGAAATGTTAAATGCCCTTCAGTTTGTATCTATTGATTTGCTTCCTGTCTAATATCAGTAAGTGCTAATAGGGTTAGAAAAATATTACATTTGTTATTAGTAGAAATTTCTATCATGGAATTTGGAACTCGTGCCTAATATGAAATGTCATAAGTATGGAGCTCTTAGCAAAGTTAATTCTGTAGGGTTTATTTCTAAATGTTCACTGGTTGTTCTGTGATTGTTACAATAATGTGAGTTTTAATGAAAAAAGGTATAAAATGTTGGTATTACAATTAATAGTCATAGATGTTCATGATTCTGAACATTTCTCACAAAAAATGCCTATCTGCTTTGGACTTCAGATGTATTACCCACCCTGGTTGCTAACAACTGTTATGCAATTATCAAACATTAACAAGGAGCAGACTCCTTAAATTATTTTCTGGGTGGCTTTTCCTTATCAGGTTATACCACAGAGTCACCTGGTCAAATATTATCTTAATGACACATTTTGTCTATTTTTTATCACGTTTATAATGTTATTAATTCATATAACACTCACAGTACAATACAGTCTTGTGCGGTCTTCATACTGCTTACACAAATTAATACATTGGCAACTGATCTCTTGGCAAATAAAAAAAAAGCTTTACTGTGAAATATTGTCTTTCTATTTAACAATTTTAAATTACACTAAGACTAGTCCAGAGCCAAGGTTTTCATCATCTGTCTTAATATCACCTAGCTACCTAAGGACAGAAGGAACTGTTCTGCTTAAACAATACTGGTTACTTTGTTTCTCTTTTTTATTCATTTATTTTCCTATGGATTGTGTATTATAGCTTTTTTTCCTTTATTTTCCCTTCACTTTAATATCCTGCCTTTCTTAACTATATACATCCCCCAGTCCTTCCTCCCCTGAATGAGTCAACCCCAGAGTTTTCACTATTTATGTTCTCCTTCTTCCTGTCTATGTTTTCCCTGTGTAAACATCTGTGCCCCTCATCGTCTCTTTCAAACACTACCTCTGTTGATCATATTGATTTTACAAATTGTACCTATTTATACCATTTTTCCCGTGTTTTTCGCTTTCTTTCTGCTTTTTCTTTTTCTGCTGCCTGTAGCTGGGTCATCATCTGTTCTAGCTCTTCTTTTCCCATTGCTTCCTTCTTTTTCCATTTCTTAGTTATCTCCTTTCTATATATGGTCATCTGTTACCCCATCAGTGGCCTGTTTTCTTTTGCCACTGTATCAGAGTATCCTAGGATATATGTCTTCCTTGTGAGAATTTTCATCCCCACGAAGATGCCAACCACTATCTCTTATTTTTTTGCCTAAATCCTTCCATTGCTTGGCAGTCCCAGAAAATATGTGCCCACATTCCACTTTCACTCTCACATCTCCAACATAGACCATTCAAATTAGGGGAATATTTTAATGTCTATATGGCATGTAAAATACCAGTGTAGACAATTTCATGTAAATATTTTAAACTTACATGGTTTTATAGCCATGTTGGGCAACTCTTTCATTTTCCTCCATTCCTCTGTGTCTATCTTCCCTCCCATTTCCCTCTCCCATTTGTTGTTTTGATCATCCCTATTTTGCCCTTCACCTTCCTGCGCCACCCCCTTGCTAGATGTATTAATCCTGTAGTCTGCCTACCCTTCTGTCTTCTTTTTTCTATTTCTAATATTATTTCTGGAATCAAATGATCCTCTCCTATATTTCTGTGTATTTCCTTACATATATTACTCAGTCCTCTATATTCCGATTCTAAATTTCCTGCTTGTTGATATTCTTCTTGGATTTCTACCCATTTTTTTATCTCACTACCCATTACTATTTGAGAACATTATCTAATCTTTCTTTGTTTCCTGCTCCATTTCCATGTTGTCAGTTGGATACAGCTATCTTGCTACCTGTCTGCAGTTGGAATAATCCTATCCTTCCACCTCTTACACTTTCCTTTTTCCCATTGGGTGCTAAGCACCCTTTTATTTTCCTTTGACCAGGTTAATTTTAAATCCTTCCTGTCATTGCCTAATACCATCCCTATGGCATCTGCTTTGTCTGTCTTTTCTTGCTCCACTTCCCAGTTCATCTCTTTCAGTATGGGCACATAGCCTACATCTACATGTTCCATACATGCCTGCAGTTCCATCATGATATCTAGTACTCCTAAACCTCCCTTTGCCATCGATTTGATTAAAATCTCCCAAGCCACCCTTGGTCTCTTGCCACCCCATATAACATTGCCTAACTGTTGCTTAGTTTTTTAAGAGTTATTGTTGATGGTAGTTGACAAAACATTTGACCTGGTTATAGGAAAAAGGATAATACATTCATTTTAATATTTTGTATGCTTTGGTCTAAATCCAATTTAATTGTTTTCCAACCTGCCAGTTGTGATTTCATTTTCTCATATTTTGTGATACATTTTTTACTGTATTCTCTACTGTTTTTTTTTCAGCTATATCCTGGATATTTTATTTCTTCTTCCCAAATTTCCTCCTGTCCTTCTGCATTAGTCTTTTTCATGCCTACTAGAATATCTAGTATCTGTGTCTTTCCCTTATTCATCTTATACCCAGAGCTTCTGCCAAAATCCTATATTATGTTCCATAACTTCAACAAATCCCTTCTCGGGTCTGGCAATGTTAACAGGACATCATCTGCATATAGTTGTATTAATAATTCTCTTCTTCCCCATTTATAGCCCTTCATTCCTGAGTTCCTAATCCTTTGTCCTAATGGTTATAAATATAGTGCAAAGAAAAATGGGGAAAGGGAACACTTTTGATGCATGTCCTGACTAATATGAATTTGATCCAAGAGCGCTTATTTTTATCCTAGCAGTTGAGCCACTATAACATATTTTCATAGATCTATTCAGTTTAATGGAAACCCAATTTTTCTTTCATCTCCTATAAGTAATTAACTCCATCAAAAGCTTTCTCTACATCTCACACAAGTATTGCTAATGGATGTTCCTTGTCTTGGGACTCTTCCATTATCAGTAGCATTCTAATTAAACTATCAGCCATCCTTCTTCCTCCTCCTACAATTCCCATTTGATCTCCATCTATTATCCTTGGTAGGAACTTCCACAATCAATTAGCCAATATCTGCATAAAACATTTATAATCATGGTTTAGGATTGAAATTAGCCTGTATGACGCTGCTAACAATGGATCTTTTCCCTCTTTATGTATTACTGTTATAATTGCTATTTCCCATAATTCAGGCTGATGAGCCCCATATAGAACTTTATTAAACTTATACCACTTTTCCAAAAATGTTGTCCTTCGCCAATTCCCAAAATTCTCTTGGGAGTCCATCACTTCCATGTGATTTCCCTCTGGCTATACTTTTATATGCAATTTGAATTTCCTCTCTATTTATCTCTACTACTAAACTGTCTCTTTCCTCTGATTAGTTCTCCCATGTTTTCTTTCCCCCTTCCTTATCTACCTGCTATCTCTGGTTCCTCTTCCCCCATTTCATCATGATATAGGCACTTGTAGTATCCTTTAAACTCCATGAGGATCTTCATCAGTTTTTTGCTAGGTTTGTATTTCTGTCTTGTATCTTATAATTTCTCCTTTCTGCTTCCTTTTGTCTCAGCTTAACTGCTAGCATCTTTGTTGCCATTAAGTTTTTCCCATAAAATATTTTTTGATTGCCACCTACTTGTGCCATATTCTCTTATCTTCCTATGCTTGCCAATCTACGGTACCTCCTTTTCTCTATCCTTCTCTTCCTGTCTTAGCTGCCCTGCCCATATTCTTTCCTGTATTTCCTTTAGTTTCAGGTTCATTTTTCTCCTACTTGTGTCTCACTCCCTTCATCTGTCTAAATGTTCTTTCTGTATATCTTGTTGCATTTGTTTTTAATAGTATCCCAGCCTGTCCCTTTGTCATTTTCCTTCTTTGATGTCATTTCCCTTATTAATTTACATAACCAATCCCTGTCCCTTTTCTGTTCCAGTGGATATCATGGGAGCCTCTAGTGTCTGTCCATCTCCTTATCTTCCTGTAACCTTATTATCATTTTTGGAGTTGCATAGTCTTAAAAAGCTATAGGATAGAAGTCCAAACTGTGTATATTGCACTCACATTCCTTTGCAATATACCCCTTATCAGTCCTTGACCACATTTTGTGCCTGTGTGAAAAAAAGTTTACTCTTCTCTTGATTGTCTTATGCCCTCTTCATATGTTTAGCCAGCCAGTCTCTGTTGGGTAATCTCTTGTGAGCCTTCCTTCCCTATCTAACATTCTCTTTCTAGGCCCTTTGCTGTAATACTTTCTGCCCATTACCAAGTTCCAGAACCCCTATGATAAGTCCTAGACCCTTTGGGAATTTCATTACTTCTGCCAAAATGTCTCTTATTGTTCTTATACTTGAGTGTGGTGGAAGATATATACCCACAAAAGTAATCCTTTGCAATTATGGTCTACCTTTTATGCTTGCATATCTTTCTTTCTTGTCCTCTGGTCTATCCTCTATCCATTATGGTACCATCTTTCTTAATAATATTGATGTCCCTCTCCTTTTTTGTCTCTAATACTGCACTGGCACCCACCCCATAACCACCTCCTTTCAGTCTTCTATGCCTCTCTTGTGACATGTTTCTTGCATCACTATTATTTGTGTTTTTTGCTTTCAGAGTATCCCCAATATTTTTTTCTTGTTACTTTGTGACCCAGACCACTTTCATTCCATGAGATTATACTCATTTTATCTTGACCCACCTTTGGTGTATTTTTCTTTGCTTTCATGTATCTCTCTGGTTTCTTTTCATTTTCTTTGGTCCTATACCTCAGATTTTCCTATTTATGCATTGTAGTCCCCCATCCATAAAATGACCTCTTAAAACTATGTACATATAGACAATAAAGCTTACATTCTTCAGTGTACCTTTACATTACTTATGGATGTCTGTCTCCTTTCCTCTTCTGTCGTAACTGTGACAGTGCAATCTGTTGTGCAGGAGTGTCTACCCCTCTCAGCCTGTTTTTCCACCTTTACCCTCTATATTTCTCAACTTTATTCCCCTGCATATGTTATCATGAGGGCTCGGTTTAGGTTGTTTAGCAATACTGACTTTTGCTTCAACCCATATATGTCTCTCATTACTTACATGTTATACTTCTTAACATAACATTTTTTAATCAGTTCTCAAAATGGTATCCCCGGATTTACTATTCTTCCATGCAGGACTAGCTTAGTCCTGCACAGAAGTGGCGTTTAGGAGCAGGATGGTGGCACGCCATGCGTATTAATGAAGGCGCGCTGCCTGAGCTCCTAATCTTACATGGAATGTGTAAGAGTGCAGGGGGATTGTCTGAGAGCAGAGCTCTCAGAATATACATACCCCTGCAATGAAGAACAGCAGAGAGTCCTAAAAGAATGAACGAGTCCACTCATAAGTGTACGCATACCCCCAGCAACATCCCCCCAATGTACAAAAGCAATAGTAACACAAAAAATATAAATATAAAGATACTTTATTTTTTATAAAACAGATTAAATTAAACCATAGGTGCGCGGGTTTACCCATCACTTAGTTACGGTTAATCCAGCTTAAAATGGCAAAAAAGGATAAAAAGCAAGATATATGCAAATGAAGCAGTGTAGCTATAGTGTCATGGGCAGAACATTCGCCTTACGAGCAGTCATTCATGGTTTGAATCCCACTGCAGCACATTCCATTTTCCATGTCAAATCATTTTATGACCAATATTTTTAGTTGCATAACCTACTAAATAACATATATTTGTGAACTGGAGTACTATGTTAAATGCAGATGTGATGTGTCAGTGTCATAATGTTACAAAGTCCACAGATAATCACATGTGCCCCATACAGTATATGTACACAGGAATCAGGGATACAAATGGATGGTAAAATGTGTAATGAATGATAACTCCATTCAGCTTCCAAATCCCTCACCTTCCCAAGAACCATTAGACATTACTGTCTAAATTAGTGCAGTGGTAAGTGGGAGTAAGCACTAGTAAGCAAGTGTAAGCACTATTAAGTATTAATAAGTGGGAGTAAGCATATGTAAGCACTAGTAAGCAGGTTTAAGCCCATTTGCATGGGGGTAAGCAATGCTCACACAGGTTAAGCAATACTGAAGCTAACTCTCTGTAAGCATATTTAACCAGAGGTTAGCATTGCTTACCCTCACGCAAACCTGCGCAAACCCACTTACAAATGCTTAAAAGTGCCTTAATCACTCTATATGCAACAGCCGCTGTTCTAGCCAGAAACAAAATAAACAGCCTTTGCAGGTCATAAACCCAGGACCCTGTACACTATAGTCACAGTAGTTAACCACTAAGCCATCACAGCAATACATAAGATTGAGGTATCACCAAACAAATCCTCACTATAGTAAAATCAAACTGAACATGTGAAAGGAAACTATATACAGTCTTATGTTCTGTAACCTACTACATAACATTAATATGTGAACTGGAGTACTGCAGTAAGCCCAGATGTGAGGTGTCATTGTGATAAAGTGTTGAAGTCCCCTAATAAACACAAGGACTCCATACAGTGTACGTACACATGAATCATGGATACCAGACACATATATAACATGTAATGAATAATAAATCAATGCCAAAAAGCAAATATAATGCAAATTAAATATTAAGCAAAGCTAAGCATTGCACAGCCCAACTTAGTAAGTGTAAGCAATGTAAAGGCCAGCTAACTCAATTTGCCCATTGGTATACCCCTTTAAACAATGCCAACCTCAGGTAAGCAGATTTGCCCATAGCTCGGCCTTTTCAAAACCGTCCAATCATGGCAAAGTTCAGAAAATCTGCCCAATTTAAACCCAACAGGCAGGAATACATCTCATAACTGGTTGTTGCTTCCCCTTGCAGGCACCATGTCTGGAATGGGAGAGGGTGTGCACTTTTGGGTGCAGCACTGGGGCATCCAGGAGTCCAGAGTCATGGCAGGACTCCTTGTCAAAGACCATGAGCATAGACTGCTGAAAGCCAGTACCAGGGTTCCCAATATAAAGCAGAAGCCTGGGACCATCTCACTTGTGACCGCACCAGTGCCACTGGCATACCCTGAACTGGTGAGCAGGTCAGGCATCACTATGCCGACCTGAAGTGGCGAAAGGTGGATCTCTTGGATCAGTGGATCCAAGAAGCTAGGAGGACAGGGGAGGTCCCATATTTGTGTAAGTATCACTCCACTACCTGTTTAATAATCACTCATGCATATTATGGATAGGTATGGCTACATATTCCGCTTATGTCCTTCACAGTGCCAAGTGAGCAGGCTGCGGATCAGGAAGCCCATGGATGTCGCTTGGAGGGGTTACAATGTGAAGCAGGTTAGTAATACTCTTGCATGTACTGTTGTAGGAAATAAATCTAAAAGTATTAGTAAGTTAATTGCCTGTATAAAACCTGTATTGTTTAAGGTAAGTACTGCATACACCAGATAATATGGCAGGAAAAGTCTCAAATAGGTTTTATGTAAATAAAAGCATAATAGCCTGACAATAATGGCCTAACTGCTGGACTGTATGTGCTTACTCTGGTATCATATGGTAATGTAGATTTGCAATCATGTAATAGTACTGCTGTATTAAGCACTGTTACCCACACTGTGCAACATAAATAAAATGTGTAGGAATGTCTGTATATGACTGGTGTAATCACCAGAGGTCATTTAGTAAAACTGAGAGAGACATAGACAGAAAAAAGTGAAAAGGCCGATAAAATCCAAATAGCACATGCAACTGAGATGTGAACTGTTGTATTTTTAGGACACACAGCCATGGTTTGAATCCTGGGAGTGGTAGTAGTCTGCATACAGAATCATACCCCACAACTGTACAGATATGTCCAGAATGTCCAGTAAAGTGGCCCATATCTGCTGCCTGTCACTCTGTCCCCCTGGGAAATCAGTGGGATGATCCCAGACGTATAGTCTGCAAACAAGAAATACAACTGATTGTCACACATCTGTAAGAACAAACCTGTCACTCTAGCAACTCCCCAAACTGTTATGAGAGTAATAAGTCAAGTATGTCCCATCTACACCCCCATGTTGTCAAGCTGTGACCAGAGTGAGTACAGTAACTGAGTGAGATGTAAGTGCATAATACTAATGTGAAATCTGGTACTTTGTGTGGCAACATTCAGGAAGTGCTAACAAACATTGCTCCCACAGGTCCATCAGATATGAACACTGTGCCTAGAAATAAAAGATTGATACCCTGTACTGGTACTGTTTACTCTGGTATTGTATGGCATTGTGAGTGTTGCAGTTGCTCTGAATAATAAGGTATCACTCATCACTGTCACCCACACTGTGCTACATAATATGTCTAGGAAATCCTGTATAAGAGTGTTGAAAGTCACTAAAGGGTGAAGAGGGCAATAGTCTACATATGTCCAGGTTCACCCGCATGTGGTCAAGACATGGCCAGAGTCTGTGCAAAAAGAGATGGACAGATATGTACATAACATCAACCTGGAATCTGAAAGTATGTGTCAAAATAGTTAGTTAGTGTTAACAAACAATTCCTCCACAGGCATACCAGGTAAGAGGTGTATACTGCAGGTAAAACCAGTTCAGGTATATAGTTGTCGAAAGTCATATCACTGTCCAAATTAAGGCAATAGGGTAGTGTATTAATACTTGTAAGGTACAGATAACAGCACTGACTAGGAAAGTAATGCAAACTACAGGAATATACTAGTTGTTAATTGACATCTTTCTCTCCCCTCACCATATCTGCAACAATAAACGAAATACCCAACTCAACTGGTACGTGATGACTTCACTGTAATGTTAGGACATATGTCCTATTGTTTGATAATTATTTAAATCTGTTTCTATGCATGTGCTATGTTGAAATACTCCAAAATTGGTGGCATGGTGCCATCAATGTACCTGCATACTATTGTAATTACCACTGTGGTCCCATATAAGCATGCATTCTGTTTGCTATGCAGCTGTTCCATATCTGGTGTCTGGGTTAATGGGAATATCTATGCATGCTGTTATACCTAATCCTGGAATGTGTTGACTATTACTAACCCACATATGTTGATAAAACATAAACACCATAGCATGTATGGAAATGCGGGTCCCAGTGGACCCACCTGTCCCACCTCAGCTGGCCTTGGCACCGGGTACCAGGACGTCAGGTGTCCAGCCCGGTACCTCCTCATCTGTTGGTCCCGCAGCACCTTCAGGTGGAACCACCTCAGGGAATGGGGCTCGCTCCTCCTGGGAGCGGGCACAGACAGGAACCTGTCACCTGTCGCCAGGTCCAGGTTGTGGTGTGTAGCGAGCTCAATCAGCAGTTTGGAGATCTGCTATGCCAGCTCGAGGGCCGCATGTTGTGACGAGAAGGTTGGCCTGGCTCTCCAACTCAGCCCTCAGCACACCCATGCAAATGACAATTGTTGCCTGCAACATATACCCACAGAGAGGTCAAAGGATATAACACCACACACTGGTTTGCATAAGTGGGAAAGCTTTATTTTTGTACTATTACAGTTGTATATGCCATGTCATATAGCTGTTTAGACAATGGCATACATATAAACAGACTAATGCAACTGTGAAACAGTTATATTAATACAGTATTCTGGAAAGGTTTACATATGTTGCTGTCCAGGCTGAGGCCTTCAAGTAGTACAATAGTAAAGACAGACTGGGCCACAGGATAACAATCAATCAACATTAAGTAATGCAGATGTACAGTCCAGCAGCCTCTATCTAAACTTTGTACACAATCCCTAGGGGGTAAAGACCTCTATTTACACAATGGGATGTATCTGTTACATAACAAGGCATAACTGACACCATCGCAATCACACTGACAAGCAGAGCAATCTGTATGGTAGGAAGCAGTAGGCCTGGATTTACCAAAGGTGAATTGTATGGTAATGTACATCCATATACCTTAAGGCAGCTTACCCCTGATACCTCCACATGTTGTAACAGCCTAGGTTAGTTATGGTGCATCCCCTCCACAGACTGACATACAGGACCATATACCACTTGTTACATACACTGGCCTCTGGAGTGCATAAGGGCACACATGTATTGTGCAGATGAAGCCCACACATATATAGACCCAACCCCACAATATGTGTGGGGGCCGCAACAGCAGTGGAATGATGGCAGGAATGGCAGCATGACATACTCACAGCCCACTACATAACAAACCCTGACAGCATGTCATATGGACAAAGGCTGGTATGTAGGTGGAGGACAGAGGCTTGAACACAGGCTCATATGTGAAATACTGTTGTCATACACTAAGCAAGTTGCTGGTGTTACAGGATAGTCTGCAACATACCTTTAGTCAGGAATATGAAGTTAGAAACAGAAATGGATGTAGCCATGTACTGATAGCACTCTACACACACACACTGTCAGTGATATATCTGACACAAGACTTGTGTGGTGGACAGACAAAACATAATATGCACACCTCTGGCCATCAAGTGGATAGGCCTAGAGTTGAGAGCTATGCAGACAGACTGCATTCCATGTTAAACTAGTATGTACACACAAACCTCATATAAATATGCAACTGGCCTGACTGTGCAAGTTCTCTTGTAAGAGGTATTGCTAACTGCTGTCTGTAACACTGCTGCCCACACACAGGAAGGGTTTCCACCATGCAGGAAAGGTAAAGGGGCCATGCCCACATGATGTAGGGATTTATAGTAGTGGGTTGCCATGACAGTGGTAATTGGAAGTACTACACAGCATGCTGCATGCAGGTAGCAAGTGGAGGACACTGACTGGTACAGAGGCCATCACCTTTTCATGTGCATCACCTACAAAATCCATGCTGCAATCTATTCAAAGCAACTCAATCCATTTACTGGAGAGAGACTGAGATAGAGAGAGAGAGAGAGAGAGAGAGAGAGAGAGAGAGAGAGACAGAGAGTGAAAGGCAAAAATAAAAACACAACAAAAAAAAAACATCCATCCAGCAAACTATCCAGAAGAGACATCATTCCCACAACAGGTATGTGAAGTATATATGCATGTAATTGACTGTAGTAAATGGTCCATAATAATGGGATAGATGATGTGGAATGATTTATATGTGCCATCAGGTGTTGTTGTTGTAATGATGTTCAGCTGAACAACTGCTAAGGACAATACAGTATGTCCCTGTGGGTAGTGGGCCATACCCATCAACTGTGCAGAGCAGCACTGACTGATAAGATGTAAGCGACCATCTGTTGTGTAATGGGAAGCATGTATATTACTGTGGCCAATAGCTGGTGGTGGAAGTAATGCCATAATGATGGACATGTGGGTTCCACAGCCCACCACTTGCAGGATTCTCAGGTTAACCTGTATTGTAGCATACTGGAATGCCATAGGTGTGTAATAGGGTTACCTGCAATCTGGCCCTACATATACCCCCCTAATGTTAGGCTGTGTCCATATGTGGCACCTGTCTGTGTTGTAGCAAGGTAGAAGAGTACAGCTGTGCAGGAAGGTGTTGTGAGATTGTGGACCTAATGGCTGAATGTACCCCATATATAGGTATGTATATGTATATATATATATATATATATATATATATATATATATATATATATATACATATCTACATGTATGTCCACAAATATGCAGATACCCATATATAGACATATATATAAACATATATATACATCATATATATCTACACATATAGAGATACATACCTATATGCACATCTACATTTATACAAACACACACACACATATATGTATGTAAATACATGTCCCTTATATTACCACCACAGTGATGCATGCTATGTGTGAGTGAACAGCACACATAGCAATACACACAGATATATACAGCTGTCAGTGTGTGCAACATGGACGGGTATGCCACATGTGAACCCTTTGTTGGGGCCACATTGCCCTTGTCTGTGAAGTAGGGAATGGGAATATGGGAAAGTATGGCAGGTATAGTTATGGAGGTGATCCGGGTTGGTAGATATAGAGGACAGCCTACAGGGGTTGTATGCGACACATGTGGTGGGTAAACACCCTGGATGTGTGTGTGGTCTGTGATGTGGAAGCTCCATGGGGCCCAGTATGGACACAATGGGAACAAGCCTCCCACCCACTGCTACTCACAACAGCAGTCCATGTCCCAATGGTGCCTGGCCTGGAGGCTGAGCAGGAGAAGCATGTGGACCCTGTGAATGTGTACTGGGTGCCTGAAGGTGATGTAGCACATCCCACATGTGTCTGTGGAGCCCGCTATGGAACAGACCTTGGACCTGACCTCAGGGGGCAAGATCATGTCTGTGTGTGCCCCCGGGTGGGGACAACATCCCCTGAGTTGGTTCCACCTGAAGGTAGTTCTGGGCCAGTACTTGAGGAAGCCCCAGGGTGAGTCCCACATGTGATGTGGCCTGGTAACATGGGCAGATGAGTTTAGAGAGGTGGTTCTGATGGCAAATATTCCCTAAACATGGTATTGTGTCACTGTTATAGAACATATGTGGATAGTAATAGGCCACACAATCCTGGAACATGTCCAACAGCATGCATAGATATCCCCAGTAACACAGAATGTCAGATGTGCAGCAATTACATAGCAAGCATACCACAGGCATATATTGAACCTTAGTGGCCCTAACAATGGCATGAAGGTGAATAGTGTGTAACAGGCCAGCAATGATAGTGTCCACACAGGGAACATGGCTACAAACACAAATCACAAAGTGTGGTATAATACAATATCTGTCCCACTGGTAGGTAAGCTGTAGCCATACCTATTGAGTTATTTGTACAGTTTGTTGTTGCTGATATGGTGGGGGGTGACAGAGATGTGTATTAAGAATTGTGGTAACCTTGCTGTATGAGTTGCTCAGACCTGTTTCCATCTTTATGTCTTTCAGGCAAGATGTCACATGGACTGCTCCCAGCTTACTCAGCTGTGGAGAACGGCAGAGTGATAAACCCTCTAATCCAGCACTACACTGTCCTGTTTGGCTGGGCCGCCCATGAGCAGCAGGAGTGGATCGCCCTGTGGAATGACTTAGTTCACAGAGTTAATGATGTCGGACTGCACAACCACAGTTATGAGCAGGTCTGGCATCATTGCTCTGACCTGCTTCACAATGCTCGTCGGCATGCAGCTGCAGTCTGGGAGGGATTACCTCACAATGGTGGGGGGGGGGCATGCCATCCATCTCCTCCCTGACACGTATTGAGGAGCTCCTCACCAGCCTCGTGGCACCTGCCTGTCCGCATAGCCAACAACTGTCGGACACCATTGTGGAGGTGAGTGCTACCCACACACCGGCTGAGGACTGTGCAGGTAAGGCCACAGGGCACATCAGTAGACCACTGTTGCATATGCCTCCGCATCTGTACAGGTAGAACATGCATATCTGACATGTCATAGAGATAGTTTGTTGCTGCATAGTAGTGATAAACAGATGTGCATACATGGTAGTATTGTGGACATGTACTGTTGATGTACTGTAATGCTGCACCCACCCTGTAGCAATGCCACATGTGTGGCCAATAACTTTGCATCTCTCACCCTCTTATGTTGGTCTCTCCGGTATACCACCCAGGCAGCAGCCTGTAGCTGATGAGTATGGTTTATGCTGATGCCTGCCAATACACTGGGCATGTAATGGCTATGGTATATTCCATGCACACATCTAACACACATACCCAGGATGCATGCTGTACATGTGTGCATATTGTTGCTGTTAAATGCATGGCATCACAGTGGTGACCATGATGGGGTATTGAAAGGGTATGTCAGACACCTGCAAGATAACTAACATCCTGTCATTGTGGAATGTGTCCACAGGGAGTAACTTAATGGTGGGAGACATGGCCTACAGTAGGGACACATGTGAAACATCACCCATATACAGCGCAACAACAGTGTATATATCAGTAGTACAATGGTAACTGTTACAAAGTTACACTATGGCATAATGTATTGCTTTGGTCCACATTATCAGCTGGGACTAGGCTGTAACATGTGGTGTGCAGTGTATGGGACACTGCAAACTGACACACAAAGGCTGAAGGTGGGGAAGGGGTGTTAGCATGACACACCAGTGAACTGCAGCAGGGATCCTAATGATGCTAAGAATGGCTGTATCTGCACACAGTCAGGTTCAGGAAGTGTGGCAGATGTAACCCTACCCCCAAAGCAATAGTGATGGCAGTGTGTGAACACCAAGAAATGTGCACATGAGTAGACCTTGCAATCATGCAGATTTGGGGGATATGTGTAGGGCAGACTGAACATACACTGGCAAATGCAGATGGTCCATGCTAGTATTCCTCTGCCAGGAGTAGTCACTGCTGTAGTACACATAACAATAGGTGCAACAAACCATCACAATAAGGGTGTGCACACATATGCACACACGGAGTATATGCATCATGGTCAGCATCCGCACACCTAACACATTCCATAGACACTGCATGTGAATGTACAGGACATATGTCACATATTGGGCTCATGTACTGTTAATATATGCGGTGATGTGGTCCCATCGCAGATCAAGGAAGGGTGTGTCATATCAATAAGGGTGTGTACACTCAGCCAAGGTATGGTCTGACGGTGGTTAGTGTAATAGTATTGGATTGGTCATACATGGTCCGCTGATGTTGAGATCTGTAAAACAGACATCAGGCACTCACAAATGACATCTGTCCACATATCATCCCAGGTATGTGTTGCTGAAAAACATAGGGGCTGTGAGCATTAGAGCTGACATAACTAACACAGTACTACACATTCAGCAATGGGTTGTATGCCTGTTAGGTTTGGTGCACAGTACATGGCAGGGTGCAGAACAGGTGCACAGCAATACTGTATACATCGGTGCAGTGGTATCCAGGGGAAGGGGAATCACCTAATAACACAGCACATGCATCACACACATGTATACTGCTGCTAGCATGGATTGACTATAGCTGCACTGCATGCTGTTGTGTACCAGATGTTATGCATGTTGACAGATGGGTAATAGGAGGACTGTGTGTACTATCATTGTGCAACCTCAACTGTATGTGTGTGTGTGTGTGTGTGTGTGTGTGTGTGTGTGTGTGTGTGTGTGTGTGTGTGTGTCTCAATGGGTGGTTATTTTGTCTGTAGTGTCACTCTGGTGAAGTGGAGGGAGGGTGATGCATGTAGGATGCATGTGTGCATGTGTGTGTGTTTGTGTGGGTGTCCATGTATGCACATGTATGATTGTGGGACTGTTCATACAGCAGTACTTCCCTTTGGGATCGTGCAGTACATGGACATGGACTGACACATGACACACCAGCAATACTTGTCATGTATGTAATCATAGGACAGCTGATAGTATAATAAGGTATGTAGCATGGAACATGCATTGGGAGGGAAGGTAGACATCATGTATACCCTTTATATCGCATTCAGCAGAGAGGTGACTGACAGCCCACATATGCAGCACTACAGATGCATTGGGGAATTACTAGACAACACCAGGGAGTATATCCATATATTACAGTTGTCACATGATAGGTTGATTGAGCAGCATATCTGGCATGTACTGAGCAATACTTACACATGACACTCCAGTGCATGATATTATGGAGTGAACATAGTAGCCCCTCACATATAGGGGCCATACTCACAATATCCGGACATACACAGGGTGAACACTGAATGACAGTAGTGAGGCCATGTAAAACCACTCCAGTCAGGTCAGGGAGGTAATGAAGTAACAGGTCTTGTGTTGTGATCACTTGTCTAGGCATTTTAGAGGAATGATACATTAATGAGTGGTACTAATGAGTGTATGTTACCAAGACTGATGCAGGATGGAGAACACATGGGAATAAATGTGAGACTGTCTGTAAAGTCATGGATGGGTAGGTATTAAGGTGGTGTGTGTGTGTGTGTGTGTGTGTGTGTGTGTGTGTGTGTATACTGCTAGGCAATACTGTATAGGTCTCAAAGCGCATTTCTTGTTTTCCCCCACAGGTGGCGAGGTGGGTCAGGGTCCCTCCTGCATACAGCCTAATGTTGGTGTCCATACAGACACCAAAGATGATGATAGTACTGTTGAGGCACAGGTGGGGTTGTCAGGGGTCAAAACAGTGCCATCATTTGACATCCCCCTTTTAGCCACCCCAACCCCGCACACAGTTTCAGTGCCTATACATACCCCATCACCAGTGGGCATAGCAAAGCAACAGCTAGCATTTGGTGGCAGTGCACAGGAGAGTGTGGTAACCATGCCTACTGTGTCTGATCACAGAAGGCATAGCCGGATGTCCAGAAGGGCACCACATAGGCAAATGTTCCAGGGTGCTCATGGTAGGGCCGCTGGTCATCATGCCCCTGGCAGATGCACCACAACTAGTACCACCAGGCGCATGTTTCAGGCTGTCATGGCAATGCAGGCATGTATGGAACATTACACCAGACAGGGCCTGAGGCTGCAGAGGGCTGCTCTCACATCTGCAAGTGACAACTTCTGTAAACTATCTGGTGACATCCGTGCTTATACTGAGCTCAAGGATAGATGTTCTGGTGAGATGATGGCCTTCATCGACCGTGGTATGTCCATGCTTGAATGTGTGGTGGGATTGCAGCGATGGCTGCTTGGATTTAGGCCAACAACACCAACAGCTGACAGACAATGTGGACATGCTAGGACACCAAGGGGCTCCTATAGTGGCAGCACCCACCCCAGCACTGCGGGGGGCTGTCCACACCACACCACAGCAGGCCACGAGCACGTGGTCCTGGCCAGTCCCAGGAGGGATCCGGTTCCAGCAGACATCTGTCATCATCAAGGGAGAGTATCACATCGAGGCCTGTACATGGACATGCCCATGGAACCCCTGGCAGGCACAGTCTACGTGTCTGTGGCCAAAGGCAGTGATCTGCAAACCCTGCCAGGTATGGTCTGCAGCTGTCCATAAACACCTGTGTAGAGCAGCCACATGGCAGAACTGTGTGCATGCATACCCACACACTATACGAACACGCCTAGGGTAACCCCATACCTACACACACCACATCACCACGCCCAGTATACCTCATTACACTCGTCACCCACACACATGGTGTCAAATGTATGGCACACCCTCGACCTCTGGCAAACCAACAACACACCCTGTGCATATGATGATACCTGTGCCACATCCCTAGTCATCCATAACATCGATGCAGGGACAGGCTAATATGGTTTTGATGCATATGGTGACTGTACTACAGTGCACCAAAGTACTGCAGTGTAACATGCTGTCAGCAGTAACGTTTAATGCATACATGTCAGGTAGTGTAGCCATCCAGTAATGATGCATTATAGCTGTTAGTAACACTGGTTGATTGTGGTCTCCAGAATGTTATCCATTTGTGTTGTAGGTGTACATGTGTCAGTAGGAGGATATTCTGCAGTCATATTCCACAACAGGGTATGGTACTGTGGTGACACCATGGCTGTGACATACCTGGGGTACAGTTGAACACATGTCACAGGTTTGTATAACAGTTATTGCCTGTGCCACATGGACAGGTGACCATCTGGGACGTGTATAATCTGCAACCTGATGTAGACCCATCCACATACATGCACACTCTTACTTGGCAACACTGGGACTAGACCCCTACCTAGGTATGCAGTGCTACTGAAGTGTGTGGCTTTCATTGCACACACCACACAGCGTTTAGGGTGAGGTGTGTTCCAGGTTACATGTTACATGCTGAACATCGAAAACACTCTACCTCGCACGTACGGCTGTGCACAGCCAACCCAACTTGAAAAAAACGCCAAAGCCAGCACAAAAAGTTCCAAGTCAAATTGTTTATTTGGAAATAAGCTAGTGCAACAAAAGCACTAAAATAGCTGCTCGATCCTCATACTAGTTTCGGAATAAGACCTTCTTCAGTGAGGAAGAAAAACAAAATAGCAGCTCACAGATAGGCAAGGATGCTTATAAGAGATGCAGGACCAATCAAAAATTAAAGCACATAATATATGTGCATATGTAATGAGCAACCAAAAAAATTTTTGATGCATCTTGATAAACAGACAGTTTCATTCAAATGTCAATAAATATGTATATTCAGTATAATGCACAAAAAATGGGGACATTGTCAATTATCTTACATATAGGTAAAAAAGTTTCAAAACAGTGTCCTATTGGTAAACAGTATATGTAATGTAATACCTAAACTCAGAAAGGCACACAATCAATGACAAATCAGTGAGTTGTCAATCACAAATATAATGACCTGTATACAGTAATCTATCATGCTTATAGCACACATATAATATATAGTTGGATAGACCACAAAAAATTGTATTATTGTCAATAGACTTCAAATTATAGGGCCAGAATTGAAATATGAAATAATCAGGTGTTATATGCCTGATCAATATGTATCCAAAATATACAATTAAGTCTGATACTAAATTTGATTTCAGCATCTGGAATGAAGTACAAACAATAATGGTGTGTATAATCTTCACAGTTGTTATTGAAATGTCATGTATCACAACAAAAGATGGAATGGTATCTGTATCAACTGGTGGTCTTGTAATCATAAAAATGACCATCCAACAGGTGTATACATGTAATAACAATGTAATACCCTTTATTAATAGATTACCAAAAAAACACAAATTTGTGTATATCAACTATGAGTATTCTTATTAACCCAGATGTTCATTGAGGCCAGGTGGAAATAGTGCTCCTAAATGGATAGTCCAATATTTTTCTTTGTGGCTGAGTATGCTTTGCCAGCCCAATTGGTTATGTCTGTTTCCCATAACCTTGTCAATGATCATGAACATAAAATTCGCTGTTGTATGTTTGGTGGTGTGTTGGTATAAAGCATTAGTGTTTTTTTTGTTACGTATTTCACTTCTATGTTCACTAATCCTGGTTCTAAGTGGGCGAGAAGTTTTGCCCACATAGAATGCATTACAGTGACATGTAGCTAAATAAATCACCCAGGTGGATGAACAATTGCCAAAAGTGCGTACATCATAAACTCTACTCGTGTTGGCACTAGTAAATCGTTTAAGCTTGTTTACCTGGCAACATGAACTGCAATGACCACAAGGAAATGTGCCTAACAGTTCATCCCCAGAAATGGTAAGTTGTTTATACTGGGCACCACCACTCTCTTTGTGTTTGAAATGTGAGAGCAGTGTGCTCAGAGTTTTGCCTCTCCTGTAGGTAATGGAACATTTGTTTCCCAAAATCTGTCGTAAATGGTCATTGGCTAAAAGGATGTTCCAATTTTGATTCAGAATCTCCCTGACTATCTGATGGTTCCTACCATAAGTGGTTATAAATCTAATGGTGTCATCTCTCATGTATTGATCTTTGTTTTTATATTTTAATAATGAGTCTCTATGTTGTCTGTCCGTCCATATCCTGGCAGATTCTATGTCAAAACTGGAGTAACCTCTATCCAAAAATCTGTGTCTCAAATCATCTTTGGCACTATCATAATCAATTTGGGAGGAATTGATACGTTTCATTCTTAGAAATTGAGACTTGGGGATGTTGCGGATGGTGTGACGTGGGTGCATGCTAGAAGCATGAAGTAATGAATTGAATTGTGGATATTTACGATGTGTTTTCATATTCAAAGTGTGGTCTTCGTTACGATAAATCGTAACATCCAAAAAATCAATTTGTTCCTTATCAGAAGTGATGGAAAATTCAATTCCCCATATATTATTGTTTAAGTATTCCACAAATTCAAAAAGATATTCAGTGTCTGCACGCCACACCATCCAGCAATCATCCAAGTATCTCCTCCAGATGTCCATTTCAACAAGGTAAAGGTTGTGTAGAGGATTGTAAATCACATATTCTTCTAGATATGCCATGAAGAGATCAGCATATATGGGTGCAAAGGATGCACCCATAGCTGTACCTCTCAATTGCCAATAACATTAAGCCTTGGAAATAAAATACATTTTTATTGAGAACATGTTCACACATGCATATAAGCAGTGTATTGAACCCTGGTGGATATATTTCAGATTTTGTTAACCAAAATTCTAAAGCCTGTAGACCTCCCCAATGTGGTATGCTAGTGTAGAGATTTAACATCCAAAGTGCACATAATCCAATTTGGTTCTAGCTGGGTATCCTGAATAATATTCAAAAACTGTGTTGTGTCCTGAATTCTGGCTCTAACATATGTCAACAGAGGTTTCAAATATTGAGTTAGAAACTCAGACAATGGTTCTGTCAATGAGCCATGGCCAGAGACAATTGGTCTACCCGGGGGATGAATAATGGATTTGTGAATTTTTGGAAGCAAATAAAGAATTTACTTAGAGGGATCCTTGACCTGAAGATGTTGAAGGGTCTTGGGACTGATAATGCCCTCACCCATGGCCAAGGTAAGAAAGGTATCAATCTCTTCCTTAAATTTTTTGGTTGGGTCAATATCCATATGTTGATAACATTTAGTATCTGAAAGTTGTCGTAGACCTTCTTGGATATAGTCCTGCATATTTTGGATGACCACAGCACCACCCTTATCAACTTGTAAAATGGCAATGTTTCGGTTGTTTCTAAGTTCCATAAGTGCCTGTTTCTCTTCTACTGTCATGTTGTCTGGCGCAATGTTACATTCTAAGTGAGGAAAGTGTAGATCTTTGAGCACTGCTTGCTGAAAAATACTAACATTCTTATTCATAGGTGGCTGAAATGTGGATTTTTTGAAAGTGAACTCAGAAGATCTTTGAGATGTACTGGTGTCCTGTTCAGAAAAAAATATCTTAAGGTTAAGTTTCCTACAGTATTCCATAACATCCAAAGAAGTGAGATAATGATCAGAAAAAAAGCTTGGAACAAAACCCAAACCTTTATTCAAAATATTATGTTGTGCATCAGTGAGTACAACATCTGACAAGTTTAAGACATTTTCAAAAGGTGTATTCATTATCTCAGTAAAGCTTGGATCAGACCTGGCATGGATTCTGTTCTTAGTTCTATGGGTGTGTTTCCTCCCCCCTCTGGATTTCCTACCCTGTCTAAAGGGAGATGCTGGTGAGAAGTCTTTTTTCTTAAAGGGGAGTTGGTGGACAATCCACCCTCACTGTCTGTATAAGATGACTCCTCCCCTGATGTGCTCGCAAATGTTTGGTCTTTATGTTTCAGGATGGATCTTGGTCTCTTCCTGGACCTGCCCCCGGACATGCCCGGCCGTAAGTCCTGAAACCTGACAGTTCGCTGTGTTTGAAAGGGTTGCCCCTTTGCATAATCAATCACATCTCTATTAAATTTTTTGACCTTGCGATCCTTGATCAATTTGTCATAATTTGTCAATTCCTTGGACAACCAATCCAGACGTTGATGATAGTTGTGATGGGATTGAAATTTTTTACATTCTGCACTTAATTCTTTAGTTTCTGAGACACAAACATCAATCATCCTCTCATAGTAGGAGGCTAGGATCTTTACAAAAACCATGGATCCATTCCTAAGTGCCTCATCCCATTCCTCTGTCAGCCTCTGTTCAGATCTGCCGACTAAAGGGTGGAGTTTGATTCTTAATCCTCTAGGTGCCAGGTTCTTATGTAAATATGCTTTGAACAGTCTTAAGTGCCATATATTGGCTCTAAGATTTTTTAAACCTTTCTCTAAATTGCGGAATGCCATTTCACAACTATCACCACTGTCCATATTAATTTCACTCTGGTTGTTGCTTGAGATTTGGCTTAAGCCGAATATGCCAATGTCTTCTCTATCAGCACACCAACCATCCAATAACTTGTCTAATTCCATTTCAAAAAATGGTTTGGGATGTGTTGTCCAGAAATGAACTATAAAGGTCAGGAACTGTCAATGCTCTGAACTACAGCCTGGAGGCGGGGGACAGGGCCAGTTAGAAACCAACTTTCCAACTGTATCTAGGTGTTGGTAAATTCAAAACAGGATTTAAAACAGAAAACCCATATGAGAAGTCAGCAATCCAGCAACATCATAAAGACTAGTGACCTGTCAAAACCTGTAACTATAAATGTGAGATAAGAGTCTATGACCTAGGTCAATGGTTCACCAGAAAGGAAGCAATATGATTTAGTACAAAAAAGGCAAAGCCAGATAGTGCCCACTTTAAACCAAGGGGTGTAAAGTGATTAGGTGTAGTGGAATATGTTATCACTATTGGAGTCAACCAAAAAACAAGTGAATGTGACAATTTGACTGTTTCTTACTTAGCCTGCTTAATGGTCTAAAATGTGTAGGGTACCTGAAACAGGAAGTTATACAACAAAAGAATATCTGATATACACAGATTAAATAAAATTCACTACTACTGATCTGATTAATAACACCTAAGTTAACATTCTGTTATCAAAACCACCCTTAAATGTTGGATAAATGGCCCATCATTAGTGTAAGTAGATTTTAAACATGTATCAGCAAAATCTAGATTATAGAGGACACCAAATATTATTCATCCTGGAAAATATGCATCATATTATGAACAAATAGAAAGCATAACATAAAGATGTAAAATAACATCCAGGTTGTGTGATGGACAAAAAGGACATGTATTTTAAAAATGTTCCTAATGTGTCCAAATACAATTTTGAATCCTCGTTCACATTGGACAAAGTGTTCAAAAAATACATCAAAACATGTATAGTTCAACAAATGAGGGGCTTAAATATATATATTCAAAATCTTGCTATATATTAGTATGCAGGATAATATAGAAATAGGTTCCATCCATTATGAATATACCATCTGTTCCATGGTTATATATGTTGATGGATGTGGAAAAGATACCCTCACTGACTGTTGAATAATGCCCTGCTATACCTCCACTAAATGTTAAGTATGGTCCCAGTTGTGAATAACTATATCTGGTATCATATAGTATACTGAATTACCAAATAATAAATGTAGGGACAAAAAAGATATTGTGATGTGTGGCTACACAAATATAAACTTCATATAACCTAATAATTATAGGTATGGGATCATTATGAATACAAAAGGAAAAAGGCTAATATATATTGCTATCCCAATTGTTATACCTGATAAACACTAGTAAATTTCTTGCATACAAGCAAAAAAATGCGTTAAACACTGATGGTAAATTTCTTGCACATAAGCAGAAAAAAATGCGTTAAACACTGATAATAAATTCAATACAGTTTATAAGAGGCCTGAAAATATAATGTTAGGCTTAGACCATAAGAATAGTCCACAATCAAAAATATCATAAATGTTCACATGGATGTTCAGGTGTCTTAGGATGCAACCTTAGATGGAATATCCTAGTTTATCCCGCTCAATTGTCTATTACATTCTGTTTAATTTCAATGAAACAGGAGCCTGTTAGAATGATGAAATAAAGTTCAAACACAATCCTCGACACTCGTGGTGACTTGTATGAAAAACACACTACCAGTCTATATCCTATCGTCGGAAAGACGAACTGGAGATTCAGTTATTTATTAAAGTAGTTTCCGTGACTAGCGTGTGCCAAATCACTACACATCCAGTCCAAACAAATGTTCCCAGCCGTAAATGGACCCAATCTTCATGAATCAACTGGAGAAAAGCCCCGTAACTGTAATGAATCTCCTTATTATACTGAATATACAGATTTATTGACATTTGAATGAAACTGTCTGTTTATCAAGATGCATCAAAAATTTTTTTGGTTGCTCATTACATATGCACATATATTGTGTGCTTTAATTTTTGATTGGTCCTGCATCTCTTATAAGCATCCTTGCCTATCTGTGAGCTGCTATTTTGTTTTTCTTCCTCACTGAAGAAGGTCTTATTCCGAAACTAGTATGAGGATCGAGCAGCTATTTTAGTGCTTTTGTTGCACTAGCTTATTTCCAAATAAACAATTTGACTTGGAACTTTTTGTGCTGGCTTTGGTGTTTTTTTCAAGTTGGGTTGGCTGTGCACAGCCGTACGTGCGAGGTAGAGTGTTTTCTACGTTGGTTGTTCCTCGCTGTTGGTATTCAGTTCCTGTCCTGGGTGTAAGGAGAGATCTCCTATCCTGATGTGCTCGTAAGTTTGGTCTCGCTGGTTCACCTAAGGATGCTTTTTTTCGTGTATCTATGTTGGGACCTGGACTTTTGATTCATATTTGATCTACATCTTGTTAACGACAGCTTTGCAACTTGTTTCCTTGTTAACCAGGCCTGGGCATTTTATTCTTCGGATACGCCAGGTCAAGGATACCTGTTTTCTACAACGGGACTGTTGTTCTACAAATTTGGACACATTGGGGCTGTTGGTTTCTCAAAATACATTGTCATTATTATTATGTTCAAGCGGGACATCAAAGGTATGTTTACTTCATATTCTGTATATACATACGAGCTACCAGCACAACATTTTTGTATGGATATTGTGATTCATGGTGTCAGTGGAAGACACATTTGGGAATTTATTTCATATTAAGCCCTAATTTGATGAACGTTGAGATTTATAACAGTTACGGGGCTTTCTACCAGTTGATTTATGAAAATTGGGTCCACTTACGGCTGTGAACATTGGTTTGGACTGGATGTGTAGTGATTTGGCACACGCTAGTCGCAGAAACCAGGAGATTCATTACAGTTACGGGGCTTTTCTCCAGTTGATTCATGAAGATTGGGTCCATTTACGGCTGGGAACATTTGTTTGGACTGGATGTGTAGTGATTTGGCACACGCTAGTCACGGAAACTACTTTAATAAATAACTGAATCTCCAGTTCGTCTTTCCGACGATAGGATATAGACTGGTAGTGTGTTTTTTATACAAGTCACCACGAGTGTCGAGGATTGTGTTTGAACTTTATTTCATCATTCTAACAGGCTCCTGTTTCATTGAAATTAAACAGAATGTAATAGACAATTGAGCGGGATAAACTAGGATATTCCATCTAAGGTTGCATCCTAAGACACCTGAACATCCATGTGAACATTTATGATATTTTTGATTGTGGACTATTCTTATGGTCTAAGCCTAACATTATATTTTCAGGCCTCTTATAAACTGTATTGAATTTATTATCAGTGTTTAACGCATTTTTTTCTGCTTATGTGCAAGAAATTTACCATCAGTGTTTAACGCATTTTTTTGCTTGTATGCAAGAAATTTACTAGTGTTTATCAGGTATAACAATTGGGATAGCAATATATATTAGCCTTTTTCCTTTTGTATTCATAATGATCCCATACCTATAATTATTAGGTTATATGAAGTTTATATTTGTGTAGCCACACATCACAATATCTTTTTTGTCCCTACATTTATTATTTGGTAATTCAGTATACTATATGATACCAGATATAGTTATTCACAACTGGGACCATACTTAACATTTAGTGGAGGTATAGCAGGGCATTATTCAACAGTCAGTGAAGGTTTCTTTTCCACATCCATCAACATATATAACCATGGAACAGATGGTATATTCATAATGGATGGAACCTATTTCTATATTATCCTGCATACTAATATATAGCAAGATTTTGAATATATATATTTAAGCCCCTCATTTGTTGAACTATACATGTTTTGATGTATTTTTTTGAACACTTTGTCCAATGTGAACGAGGATTCAAAATTGTATTTGGACACATTAGGAACATTTTTAAAATACATGTCCTTTTTGTCCATCACACAACCTGGATGTTATTTTACATCTTTATGTTATGCTTTCTATTTGTTCATAATATGATGCATATTTTCCAGGATGAATAATATTTGGTGTCCTCTACAATCTAGATTTTGTTGATACATGTTTAAATTCTACTTACACTAATGATTGGCCATCTATCCAACATTTAAGGGTGGTTTTGATAACAGAATGTTAACTTAGGTGTTATTAATCAGATCAGTAGTAGTGATCTTTATTTAATCTGTGTATATCAGATATTCTTTTGTTGTATAACTTCCTGTTTCAGGTACCCTACACATTTTAGACCATTAAGCAGGCTAAGTAAGAAACAGTCAAATTGTCACATTCACTTGTTTTTTGGTTGACTCCAATAGTGACAACATATTCCACTACACCTAATCACTTTACACCCCTTGGTTTAAAGTGGGCACTATCTGGCTTTGCCTTTTTTGTACTAAATCATATTGCTTCCTTTCTGGTGAACCATTGACCTAGGTCATAGACTCTTATCTCACATTTATAGTTACAGGTTTTGACAGGTCACTAGTCTTTATGATGTTGCTGGATTGCTGACTTCTCATATGGGTTTTCTGTTTTAAATCCTGTTTTGAATTTACCAACACCTAGATACAGTTGGAAAGTTGGTTTCTAACTGGCCCTGTCCCCTCAGGCTGTAGTTCAGAGCATTGACAGTTCCTGACCTTTATAGTTCATTTCTGGACAACACATCCCAAACCATTTTTGAAATGGAATTAGACAAGTTATTGGATGGTTGGTGTGCTGATAGAAGACATTGGCATATTCGCTTAAGCCAAATCTCAAGCAACAACCAGAGTGAAATTAATATGGACAGTGGTGATAGTTATGAAATGGCATTCAATTTAGAGAAAGGTTTAAAAAATCTTAGAGCCAATATATGGCACTTAAGACTGTTCAAAGCATATTTACATAAGAACCTGGCACCTAGAGGATTAAGAATCAAACTCCACCCTTTAGTCGGCAAATCTGAACAGAGGCTGACAGAGGAATGGGATGAGGCACTTAGGAATGGATCCATGGTTTTGTAAAGATCCTAGCCTCCTACTATGAGAGGATGATTGATGTTTGTGTCTCAGAAACTAAAGAATTAAGTGCAGAATGTAAAAAATTTCAATCCCATCACAACTATCATCAACGTCTGGATTGGTTGTCCAAGGAATTGACAAATTATGACAAATTGATCAAGGATCGCAAGGTCAAAAAATTTAATAGAGATGTGACTGATTATGCAAAGGGGCAACCCTTTCAAACACAGCGAACTGTCAGGTTTCAGGACTTACGGCCGGGCATGTCCGGGGCAGGTCCAGGAAGAGACCAAGATCCATCCTGAAACATAAAGACCAAACATTTGCGAGCACATCAGGGGAGGAGTCATCTTATACAGACAGTGAGGGTGGATTGTCCACCAACTCCCCTTTAAGAAAAAAGACTTCTCACCAGCATCTCCCTTTAGACAGGGTAGGAAATCCAGAGGGGGGAGGAAACACACCCATAGAACTAAGAACAGAATCCATGCCAGGTCTGATCCAAGCTTTACTGAGATAATGAATACACCTTTTGAAAATGTCTTAAACTTGTCAGATGTTGTACTCACTGATGCACAACATAATATTTTGAATAAAGGTTTGGGTTTTGTTCCAAGCTTTTTTTCTGATCATTATCTCACTTCTTTGGATGTTATGGAATACTGTAGGAAACTTAACCTTAAGATATTTTTTTCTGAACAGGACACCAGTACATCTCAAAGATCTTCTGAGTTCACTTTCAAAAAATCCACATTTCAGCCACCTATGAATAAGAATGTTAGTATTTTTCAGCAAGCAGTGCTCAAAGATCTACACTTTCCTCACTTAGAATGTAACATTGCGCCAGACAACATGACAGTAGAAGAGAAACAGGCACTTATGGAACTTAGAAACAACCGAAACATTGCCATTTTACAAGCTGATAAGGGTGGTGCTGTGGTCATCCAAAATATGCAGGACTATATCCAAGAAGGTCTATGACAACTTTCAGATACTAAATGTTATCAGCATATGGATATTGACCCAACCAAAAAATTTAAGGAAGAGATTGATACCTTTCTTACCTTGGCCATGGGTGAGGGCATTATCAGTCCCAAGACTCTTCAACATCTTCAGGTCTAGGATCCCTCTAAGCAAATTCTTTATTTGCTTCCAAAAATTCACAAATCCATTATTCATCCCCCGGGTAGACCAATTGTCTCTGGCCATGGCTCATTGACAGAACCATTGTCTGAGTTTCTAACTCAATATTTGAAACCTCTGTTGACATATGTTAGAGCCAGAATTCAGGACACAACACAGTTTTTGAATATTATTCAGGATACCCAGCTAGAACCAAATTGGATTATGTGCACTTTGGATGTTAAATCTCTCTACACTAGCATACCACATTGGGGAGGTCTACAGGCTTTAGAATTTTGGTTAACAAAATCTGAAATATATCCACCAGGGTTCAATACACTGCTTATATGCATGTGTGAACATGTTCTCAATAAAAATGTCTTTTATTTCCAAGGCGAATGTTATTGGCAATTGAGAGGTACAGCTATGGGTGCATCCTTTGCACCCATATATGCTGATCTCTTTATGGCATATCTAGAAGAATATGTGATTTACAATCCTCTACACAACCTTTACCTTGTTGAAATGGACATCTGGAGGAGATACTTGGATGATTGCTGGATGGTGTGGCGTGCGGACACTGAATATCTTTTTGAATTTGTGGAATACTTAAACAATAATATATGGGGAATTGAATTTTCCATCACTTCTGATAAGGAACAAATTGATTTTTTGGATGTTACGATTTATCGTAACGAAGACCACACTTTGAATACGAAAACACATCGTAAATATCCACAATTCAATTACTTCATGCTTCTAGCATGCACCCACGTCACACCATCCGCAACATCCCCAAGTCTCAATTTCTAAGAATGAAACGTATCAATTCCTCCCAAATTGATTATGATAGTGCCAAAGATGATTTGAGACACAGATTTTTGGATAGAGGTTACTCCAGTTTTGACATAGAATCTGCCAGGATATGGACTGACAGACAACATAGAGACTCATTATTAAAATATAAAAACAAAGATCAATACATGAGAGATGACACCATTAGATTTATAACCACTTATGGTAGGAACCATCAGATAGTCAGGGAGATTCTGAATCAAAATTGGAACATCCTTTTAGCCAATGACCATTTCGACAGATTTTGGGAAACAAATGTTCCATTACCTACAGGAGAGGCAAAACTCTGAGCACACTGCTCTCACATTTCAAACACAAAGAGAGTGGTGGTGCCCAGTATAAACAACTTACCATTTCTGGGGATGAACTGTTAGGCACATTTCCTTGTGGTCATTGCAGTTCATGTTGTCAGGTAAACAAGCTTAAACAATTTACTAGTGCCAACACGAGTAGAGTTTATGATGTACGCACTTTTGGCAATTGTTCATCCACCTCGGTGATTTATTTAGCTACATGTCACTGTAATGCATTCTATGTGGGCAAAACTTCTCGCCCACTTAGAACCAGGATTAGTGAACATAGAAGTGAAATACGTAACAAAAAAACCACTAATGCTTTATACCAACACACCACCAAACATACCACAGCGAATTTTATGTTCATGATCATTGACAAGGTTATGGGAAACAGACATAACCAATTGGGCTGGCAAAGCATACTCAGCCACAAAGAAAAATATTGGACTATCCATTTAGGAGCACTATTTCCATCTGGCCTCAATGAACATCTGGGTTAATAAGAATACTCATAGTTGATATACACAAATTTGTGTTTTTTTTGGTAATCTATTAATAAAGGGTATTACATTGTTATTACATGTATACACCTGTTGGATGGTCATTTTTATGATTACAAGACCACCAGTTGATACAGATACCATTCCATCTTTTGTTGTGATACATGACATTTCAATAACAACTGTGAAGATTATACACACCATTATTGTTTGTACTTCATTCCAGAGGCTGAAATCAAATTTAGTATCAGACTTAATTGTATATTTTGGATACATATTGATCAGGCATATAACACCTGATTATTTCATATTTCAATTCTGGCCCTATAATTTGAAGTCTATTGACAATAATACAATTTTTTTGTGGTCTATCCAACTATATATTATATGTGTGCTATAAGCATGATAGATTACTGTATACAGGTCATTATATTTGTGATTGACAACTCACTGATTTGTCATTGATTGTGTGCCTTTCTGAGTTTAGGTATTACATTACATATACTGTTTACCAATAGGATACTGTTTTGAAACTTTTTTACCTATATGTAAGATAATTGACAATGTCCCCATTTTTTGTGCATTATACTGAATATACATATTTATTGACATTTGAATGAAACTGTCTGTTTATCAAGATGCATCAAAAATTTTTTTTGGTTGCTCATTACATATGCACATATATTATGTGCTTTAATTTTTGATTGGTCCTGCATCTCTTATAAGCATCCTTGCCTATCTGTGAGCTGCTATTTTGTTTTTCTTCCTCACTGAAGAAGGTCTTATTCCGAAACTAGTATGAGGATCGAGCAGCTATTTTAGTGCTTTTGTTGCACTAGCTTATTTCCAAATAAACAATTTGACTTGGAACTTTTTGTGCTGGCTTTGGCGTTTTTTTTTACATGCTGAACATCCCCAGGCATGTACAGTATGCTAATGGAGGATGTGATGGGTGTATATGGACAATACATAGTGTGACATACCTTCATATACACATTAACAGACATATAACAGGCAGACACACATCTGAGAGACCTGGGCCTATTGCTGCTAACTTGACTGTGTGTCCAATGTGTTACAGGTAGGCTGCACACAGCACATGAATAACTGGGCTGGATTGTGGTATCAGTTACCTGTATGGTTGATGGTGACAGTGGTAACCATAAAGTGGTACATGGGACATATCCCGGGTGTAGCTTGGTGTAATGACAGTGTACACAGCACCCACATCCCCCAGTGGATATTGTACTCCCTGAAACCCATGATGTCACTCTGACTTACCCACCATCACACATTGTGCATGCGATACAACCCATTGTATATCCCAACAGTGGTACTACAGGGATATGCATCTAATTCACATGCCACAGGCATAGTAGGGTGTTGCATTGTCATGCCTCACATATGGGCAGCAACAACACTATCTGTACTACTGTGTGGCAATGGGTATTGTAATAGGAGTATGTGGCCTTGGAATGCTGTACTCTACAGATATATGGACATGCACACATGCACACACTTGCCAGAACTCAATGGGTATCCCATGCCTATTGACCCAGTTGTAAAACACTGTTGTGCTGGTACTGCAAGGCTCATGTAGCGAGTAGGGAGAGGAGTGTAACAGGGTACATTTAATGTCCCATACAGCAGTAGCCACAACTGACTATGGCAATTGGTGTTGCAGTGGTTCTGAAGGCCCTCATGGAATTTCCAAGTACAAGTGTGCTAACATACAGACAATGCTATCCTCAGTAATGCACATGTACACATCTGTCAGTACTGGTGTGCATCGCTGCAGGTGGTCATAGCTGTGTACCTACACTTATTACAGATGTCATTACACTGCTATGTTATCAGACTGGGTGGTGAGAACTGGTTACCAGGGCTAAGCCATGCTTAGCAGGTATCAACATTGCTCCAATATAGCAGATAAGCTAATATGTGCACTGGTAAGCAAAACCTACACTGTGTAAGTGCCCGTACATTTACCCGTAGCTTAGCACCACTTAGCTTAGCACCACAAACCAGCTTAAAGCTGCTCAAAACTTCCTTAACCACTCTGTAACCGACAGCCCTTGCTCTGTCCAGCAACAAAATGAACAGCCCTTGCAGGACTTGAACCCAGGACCCTGTACACTATAGTCACAAGAATTAACCAATACACCATGACCACTGTGAAGACAGCTGTTGTTTTTCCAGTATATCTGTCAGTACACATATTGATTAGTATTGAGCAATTGCCTTTACTTCCACAAATGTGTAGTACTTATTAATATGATTGTTGCATCACATATGTTCTTTTATCATAATGTACACATATCAGATACATACAGTGAGATACATCTGGGAAGGTATACACAACTGTGATGTTTCCACATGACAGGAATATGGGTATATACATATACATATGTTGATATATGTCTACATGTACATACACATGTATATTCATACATATGTCTGCATACACATCTGTATAGTGCATAATATATATGGCCATGTGTAGATCTCTTTGTATATAAATACAGCCTATGTGTACAGATATGCCTATTTATGTAGATATATATGTAGATATCTATAACTATATGTGCATACATATCTATTCTGATATACCAATTACTGTCAATATATGTGTAGATATCATAGGTTCATAGGTTGGTACTAGGCTATAGGCCCCTAGGGGTTATACAAGCCTAGCCATAACAATTTCCTGGATATTTCATCCCACAATATTTACTTCCCTGGACCCCTGTCTAGCTGGGTGACTGACGTGATCCCTGGGGTGAATTTCCTATCTCCCATCCAATTGTCAAGGTTCCTTTTGAAGAAGGCCAAGGAGGCGCTCTGCTTGACATGTATGGGCAGTCTATTCTAGAGTATGTAGAGTCTCTGGGTCAGGAACCTATCCCTCCAGCATATATTGCTCATTGTGATGACAAGGTTTAGATCCCTGGAGCATGTGGTTCTGAGGGATTGGGATTTCTTTAAGTGGAGCATGTCCAACAGCTCAGGGTTTGATATGGCCTTGTATGTTAAGCAGAGATCACCTCTGAGTAGATGATATGTCACAGAGTATAGCTGGAGTTTTTTTAGATGGTCAGCATAAGGCATCTGCTTTAGGCCTGTGATTCTTTTAGTGAGGTATTTCTGCAGCCTTTCCAGCTGTTGCAGATGTTTTCTGAGGTACATACCAAATGGGGCATTGTACTCTATAATGGGTCTAATGAGGGATGAGTACAGTGGGTCAATGATCTCCTTTTTTCTGGATGAAAAGCCCTTAGTGATGAGGTGTGCCACATAGAAGGATTTCCTGACTGTTGTGGCAATATGGTTATCGAAGGTGAGACCACTGTCCACCTGTGTCCCTAAGTCTCTCATCACACTTTCAGTGTTTAGTGTACTGCTACCTATGTGGTAATTCTTGGGTACGTGGTTTTTCCCAAAGGGGATAACTATACATTTCTTGGCATTAAGCTTGAGCCCATGGCTCTCTGTAAGGCCCTTTTGTAGACTATCCACATCATTTAAGGATTCAATAATGGCTCCCATTTTGCAGTCATCTGTGAACTTTGTTAGCCAGAGTCCTTTAGTGTTGGCCTGTACTTCAAGGAAGTAGATGCCAAACAAAAGCGGTCCCAGGACTGAACCCTGAGGTTCTCCACTTGTCACTTGTCTGGAGCTGGATTTGGAGTAGGCTACTTTTACAGTCTGGGTTCTGTCAGTAAGCCAGTTGGCAACCCATCTAGTGATGTAGGGATTTATGCCCAGCTTAGTAAGTTTATCTATGATTCCAGAGTGGGGGATGGTGTCAAAGGCCTTGGCGAGTTCCAGATAGGCTGTGTGGACCACCTTAACCTCGTCCACAGCTCTGGAAACTGATTTGAAGAAGTCAATCAGGTTCAGGAGACAAGATCTGCCCTTCATGAATCCACACTGGGTGGGGTCCAGTGTTTGAAGGTTGCCAATGTCTTTATTTATAAGTTCCATGATAATGCATTCCATGCCCTTGCAGATCAGGCTCGTCAGACTGATGGGACGGTAGTTCCCGGGATCCAAGGTGGATTCCCTCCTTGTGGAGTGGGATAACTGTAGCTGTGCACCACTCAGTGGGCACAAAGCCTGAGGTGAGGCTATGATTAAACATGACACTTAGGTGAGATGCCAGTTTATTTTGTAGTTCATGTAGTACACAGCCTGGGATGTCATCTGGTCCCATGGATGCTGTATTCTTAGCTTTGGAGAGTGCGGTTTCTACCTGTGTGGCTGTGATTACTGGAATTTGGCAATCTTTTGGTATTGAGATGGGCCATTTAGGGGGTGAGAGGGGGTGAAGTTGGCACTAAATCGATCTGCCAGGATACTGGCAATAACCTTGGGATCAGTATATTTAATGCCATTCTGTTGTAGCTCAGAGCATATCTGAACATTGCCATTTAGATTCTTGAGATAACTACAGAATGCCTTGTGGTTGTCTTTGGAATCTTTGGCAATTTTATTTTCGTAACTAGCTTTGGAGGATTTTATGAGAGATCTCAGCTTCTTACTGAGGTGGGTAAGGGAGTTTTTTGCATCCTGAGATTTTCATCTTTTCGGCAACTGTTTCTTTTTTCTGTTGTATAGTTTGTTTATGGCAGGGGACCACCAGATTGGCTTCCTTTTGTGGAGGAGAGGGTCTTGGTTCTATTTGGGATGGCACGATTCATGCATGAGTGGATATGCTCGTACAATGCCTTAGTGTAGGATTCGGCAGTCAAACTTTCAGCTCCGGTCTGCATGGGTGTCATGACGTTTGTCACTTCTGATTTGAGTAGCATGAAGTTGGCTTTGGAGAAGTTTTTTATGGAGGTTTCCTTACTGGGGGGTTGGGGTGGGATGTGGATGTCAAGGGTGATTTGCTTATGGTCAGACCTGACCAATGAAGGGGTGACCACTGGTGTGGAACATCTATCTCCCATGATGGTAATGACCAGGTCTAGGATATTGGAGCCCCTGGTGGGACAATGGATTAGTTGATCTAGGGCATTGGAATTTATGAATTCCAAGAACCGTTGGGGAAAAAGTGGTGGTACCCAAGTAGTTTCCCAGTTAATGGCAGAGTAGTTGAAATCACCCAGTATTAAGGTGTTTGGTTGCATCTTAATCTTTTCCAGTATGTTTAGAAAGGTGTAGTGAGAATCTTGGGGCATGGTGGGGGATCTGTAGCAAGCTACAATTTGGATTACTGTCTTACCTAGTGTTAGTTGCACTTGGAGAATTTCAGATGCATTGTGTTGAGCAACTAGCCTGGAATTGTGAATATTCATGGTGAATATGGACACTCCTCCACCTTTAGTGTTTTGGACTTGGTTTGGTGGTCAAAAAGTGTGGTAAGAGTTGTAGCCTGGTATTAGCAGGGGTGCTCTTTGGAGCTTTGAACCAGGTCTCAGTTACTGCACAGATATCAATGTTCTCCATTTTTATGAGTGCCTCGAGAGAGTGCATTTTGAGGTTTAGACTTCTATCATTGAGTAGCATTACCTTCAGATTTTGCATGCTTGTATCTGTTACAGTGGTGGTTTTGTCCTTTGAACCTTGCCTAAAAAAGGCACTATAGGGGTGGCAAGAACCTTAGTCAGTAACCTGAATCCCTGGGGTGACAGGTGCAGACCATCTCTGGCAAAGCATTGTGGTTTGCCGATCATGTCATCCTAGGCAGACAGATACTGGATCCTTTTTGAATGACACCAAAAACTTAGCCACTTGTTGAAGTCAATGATTGTGTCCTTATACTGTGGTATCATTCTGGGTGAAGGCAGGATGCTACTCAGGGCTAGGGTCATACCTGCCTGGGCCACATGATCCGAGAGCTCTTCCATGTCACTTTTCATGTAGTCCAGGGAGGTACGTCTCAAGTCATTCACTCCAACATGGACAATGACAGAATCGTATTTGTACTTGTTGTGGAGTGACATGAGTGCATGCTTTATGTGGCAGATCCTGGCACCTGACAGGCAGCTGACTGTAATTTTCTCCTTGTTCAGCCTGTTGAGTGGGACATCAGTGTGCCTGACTATAGAGTCACCTATGACTAAAGTGTTTTGTACGTTGTCTAGACTTGGGGGCTGTTGTTGGGTGGCACACTGGTGTTGGGAGCTATGTGTCACTTTGGCTGTTTTAGCTTCGGAGGTCCTTGTTGCTTGGGCAGGTTAATGTTAAGGGCCTCCGCATATGTGGGTTTGGTGTTGCTATGTGTGGGTGTTGATGGTGTGGGTTTTGAAGAGCTATGTGTTGCTTGAGGTGTAGTGCAGGTGTTAACCTTCCCCTCTTGACTGTCTAGCATAATCTTGGCTGGAGAGAGCTTTGCTTCCAGTTTGGCTATGTAAGTGCATCTCTCGCAGGTTGTAGTGTAGGGTGATAGGAGGAGAGGGTTGTCTGTGTACATGAGGCAGTTGCCGCATTGCCCCAGTATGCCCAGATTCACCAGGTGGACAGGAAAAATCAGTGGAAGCTGACCCTTGGACATGCCTGTTTAGGTGCTTTTTTGTAAAGTACAAGAGCTGTTTTCCCTTACCTTTGCAAGGTACTTTGCAATTATAGGCTGTTTAGTGCCTATGATTAATTTCTCCTTATTAACAAGGAGAGTTGAGTGCTTGTATCAGTTTATGGCTTCCTAGTGCTTTCTAGCAGGTTCTAGAGCAAGTGCTATTTACAGAGATTCAGATTTTGCTACTACTGAGAAACCAGCTAGATCTAAGGGAAAATTTGAAGAGCAGACTTTTCCGCACCTGGAATAGTTTAACCGTAGCCCCGCGGTGCTGCACGATGCAAAAAATGCACACGCACACAAGTTTCTAAGCCAGAAAGTTGAAAGGGATTGAAATCAGCCCAAAATGGCTAAAATTACAATTTCAGAGCTGGAAATTACTCGTTTTCCACTGGTAAACAGTAGGACTTCCCTCTACCACAGCAAGGTCTGGATAGCTCTGAACACAGAAAATAAAGTCCTGAAACCAGCAAAGCCTGGGATCTGGACTATACTAGCTAGGAAAGGCGGGAAACGAGCAAACAAGATAGTATATCTTATTCTTGTTTTGGTTAAAATAGGCTAAACAATGCAATAATACACTAAATAAAGACAGAAAAGGCTAACGCACTTGAGTGTGTTTCCCTAAACAGTAAATACAAATAAAACGCTACAAAATTAGCAATTTAAAACTTTTTAAATGAAGCAAGGCAAGTGCACAGCTGAAAAATGATTTAAGAGGCAGTAATACAGTAGAATAAGTAGTCTACATATATAGAAAAGTCTATATATACAGAAAAGCAGCTAAAACACACTAAAACAATTCAGATGCAGTGCAACCCAGAGCACTTGAGTTGTAGCAATATTAAGGCAATTACAGTTTTAGTAAACGCACTAAAATATACTCCATATTTCCAAAATGTTTGAGAAGCACAGTCAGAACACAAGGAGATTCAGGCAATTTTTTTTTTTTTTTTAGGAAAGAAGCTAACTGGGTTGGCCTTCTCAGATGTTCTCTCTCTATTAGGTAGAATGAGCTAATGACACTAGACTGGGAGGAGTGTCCAAGATCAAATTTATTGTAGGGGCGGGCAACTGCAAGGCCAGCAGGTATAAAGACAAGATGCCAACAGGGAGGATGGGACAAACACTACAGAAATGTTTATCACAAGTGAGCCATTAGCTATTAAATACAGTACAAGTATGCAGTATACAATAAAATTGCTATAAATATCTAGAATAAGCAATGACTACCACAAATAAGCAAAAAGAAAAACAGGCTACTTATTGCTATATGTCACAGATCAGCTGCTCACCCTCAGACAGCTCTGTGTGTAATGGCTGAAACACTCAAGTTAACTTCTTAACAGAAAGTTGAAACCTGAAACAACTTTAAAAAAAGCTCAAAAGAATGAATGAGGTGCTTTCTCCAAGCTGTAGCCCTGGCAACCCAACTAGACAATGACCATAAACACTAAACTCTCACTGAAGTGGAGGATGGTCTTTGCTAACTAAGATGTCCTGGACAATGAGCTTAGAAAACAGCCTCTTACAAACAACTAGGCCCACAACACAATCAGGAATATGGAGAATATTACAGCTACTACCTAAACAATTTTAGGCTGAACACACTGGAGAAATGTTTATCACAAACACAATCAGGAATATGGACAAAATTACAGCTATGACCTAAACTATTTTAGGCAGAAAACACTACAGAAATGTTTATCACAAGTGAGCCAATAGCTATGAAATACAGTACAAGTATGCAGTATAGAATAAAATTGCTATAAATATCTAGAATAAGCAATAACTACTACAAATAAGCAAAAAACAGGCTACTTATTGCTATATATCACAGATCAGCTGCTCCTCCTCAGATAGCTCTGTGTGTAATGGCTGAAGCACTCAAGTTTACTTCTTAACAGAAAGCTGAAACCTGAAACAACTTTAAAAAAAGCTCAAAAGAATGAATGAGGTGCTTTCTCCAAGCGTTAGCCCTGGCAACCCAACTAGACAATGACCATAAACACTAAACTCTCACTGAAGTGGGGAATGGTCTTTGCTAGCTAAGATGGCCTGGACAATGAGCTCAGAAAACAGCCTCATATGTTCATATGTATCTATATCTGTATATGAGTAGACATATATTGCTTTGTATATGTATATATTAGACTGTTTATATGTATGTATGTATATATATATATATATATATATATATATATATATATATATATACATATATGTATCCATCTATGTATGTTGATATGTATATGTGTATATATCTGTATAGATATATGGATAATTATATGTACATATATGTTCACCATATGTCCAAAACATGGAGTGGAGTCCTACCTCAGCCCCAATAGCCCCAACCTCTTAGTGCAAGGGGATGTCAGGTATGTATTGCATGTATATATGTAGACTGTTGCTACTGTAATAGGGGTTGTCTTAACAGACATGTTGTGTGTGGGAGGTCACATCTGCTTTTAACATGTGTGCCATTGGCTACTGACAGACATCCTAAGGACATCAAAGTACAGTACCACTGCTAGCACAGTAATGATCCTGGTGGACTACAGCAGAGATATGGCCAATAAATGTGGACAGCCTGACACTCTCTGGGCAGTCCAGAAATATACACAGAACCCTTTAGTGCAAGACATGTGGACCAAGCCTGACAATGTGGATGTTAACAGCCATGTAGATGGGTATATCATGAAAATTCTGGAATACCTATGCCCACATAGATTATGCATTCACACACTCCTGTCTGTCCTGACACATAATAACCGCTGGTGCAGAGATCGCATGGCCACATACTACCCAGTATTTAGTGACATACATCTGTACAGCATCCCACTGCTTTGTCAGAAATACATGACAGTTATGGGGGCCCGGCAGAATTACATCTGGCAAATATCTGGACATAACATCACACTGGGTAAGTACACTAAGCTGCTAGGCATGTAACAAAGCACTGTGCAAACTACAGACAGACTACCACAACACTGGCCTACATTTCTTATGGGGAATACACATGTACCTGCAAATATAGCAGGCTCTACAGGCATGTCACAGCACAGAGTAAAAGACACCTGTGTGAAAGTGCATACCCACAACCAACGTAAACACAGCCACAGCCACAGATGGTAAGCTAGGTTAATACTACAGTATATGGACTGTCTGATCAACACCATCCTCATATGTGTCACTTACACACTAGCCCTACATATACTGGGCCACTGCACAGTGTGATCTGATGCCTGTCTGTGGTATGGGACATGTGTGTGTTTGGCCCTACAAACATCTAAGCTGATAGGGTACCATGCACTGGAGCAGCATGTAACATCAGATAGAACAGGACCAAGAACAATGACATCTACCACAGTCTGTGCACAGGCCAAGGTACATATTCGCAATACACACACTGTTGACAATCACCATAAATACACAGGCCTCAGTACTGTACACACAACCACAGAATGCCCAGGTTATGTCCTCAAATATAACCCCTACTAAACATAGTATGTGTAGCAGTCTGATATCTCACTGGCTTGTTATCAGATATGATGTAAATAAATAATGGTGTACAGAACATATGCTCCTCTTACTGCATGACAAATGTACAAAGGTTGACAGAGTTGTGGCTGGAGGCACAAACACAGGGCCAATATTGACATGTTGCTGTGATAACCTCATATATTTACTGTTGTAACAGGGTTTGTTGTGACATATGTCCTATGAGGGATATGAAGTTAGTAACTCTCATGGCTGTCACCATGTACTGACTGCATTCCTCACACTATGCTTCTGCAGTTCTCAGATAGGTGTTCTTTGAATAACACAGGAAACAAAAGGCACCACACACTGCCCAGTCTGCAGGTGACCCTACAGATGGGGTTTCCTCAAAAACATAACACTGTCATGACTGGTAATAAAACATGTAGACCAGCCATATCCACACATACCCTGTTAAATCAACATTACTCAAAATGCAGAATAGCAACACTTACATTCTGTAGTCATGTCAGGCACATCCCCCTCCTGTGTGTTGGCCTGTTTCCACAGTGTATGTTGTTAGAGGTAAATCCCAAATCCATCTGTGATGCTGTTTGCCAAACACCAGATCTAGGTCCTGCTCACAGTGAATGAAAAGGCCCAATACCAACATGATGTTCCTAGATATTGGAGTGTGTTTCTATGCAATTGGGTATGGGAATGTTACCACAGCTGTTCCACATGCAATCAGCTAGAGGAGGGCTACAATTCGTGCAGAGGCCATCAGCTGATCATGAGCATTACTTACAAAACACAAGCTGCTACCTAAGCAAAGCAGGTGTAGTTCTCCACATCCATCAGAGAGGGAGTGATAGAGACAGACAGAGACAAAGAAAGTCAGGGTGGGAGAGTAAAACCTAAGCTTGTTTGTGTCACACACCTACCAGTGCAGGGTTTCAAACACCTGACTGACTATGTATTGCTATTCCTGTCTATGCAGTTATTGCATGCGCCACATAGCTTACATGTTGAGGAGCTGTCCAAACATATATGTGATGGTGAGTGACATCTGCAACAGTGATATGGTAGCGATACGGTAGGTGTAGTACATGTGCCTGTCCATGTGAACAAGTGTCAGTGTCAACACAGCCACACCCTCTCAGGGACTCACACACATTGACACACTTGGAAGGGTCAGGAATACACTTCCTAACTAGTTAGTTTGCCACAATACAGTAATGTGCAGGTATCACATGCACCACTGGGGTCATCCGGAGGTTATATGGGCAAAGGGTATGGGAAGGTGTCTGACATCAGACAGCATGCTTCAGCATGTCAATGAGAGTTGCAGTGAGTGTGAATGTGGTCAAAAGACTCATACACCACACACACAGACACAGGGTGCCAGTACTGACATGCATGCGTGCATTGCTTCACATGTGTGTAGTGGTTGTCTGTACCAGAAGGCTATACAAGGCTAGGTGAGGGGTATACCTTGGCATCAGGCCACATGACAATGGTCTGCAGTGTGGCTCAGGGGTGTAGTGTCTGCATTGGCCCACACTGGTGGGTATTGTATTTATCATCCAGTCACCTGAGTAACTATTGTGTGTGGCCATTGCTGTGCAATGCTTGCCATGTATGTGTTCTTTAGTCCATGGCATGGATGCTGTCTGGGATGTCCCACATGCATGTACAGTGACATGTGGAACTGTACCTGGGGTGTCTGGCCCATGTTGTAAACACAGATTGTTATCATCAGATGTGCCAGTCCTGGCCTCATGTGGTGGGAACTGGCAATGGACAGCAGGTTGACCTGCACCTACATTGATAGCATGATACAGATATTCCCTGATGTTAGTGGCATCTGTCAATACAGGGAATGTGTTTAAAGCATGGTATGTCCTTTGTAGGTCACATTTGATGGCACCACAGGTGTTGCAGGCATCCAGTGGGGAACATAGTGAAGGTACACTGTCTGCATGTATGTGACAAATGTCCTGATGGACAGGGTGCCATGCCCTCTGTAGTCCACTGCAATCACACCATGGTTACTATCTGTGGGCAATATGCAGGGTACTACCAACATAGTGGTTGTTGCCTAGGCAAGTGTGTTTGTGTATGAGACAAGAGTTGAGACTGTTCCCTGGGTTATACAAGGATTGCTAACTTTGTTCACCAGGCCTTAATGTCACATATAGGGGTATAGATTGGCACCCCAGCTTCTTAGCTATTTAACATCTGTTATCCTTGTAAGGTGGACATTGTGACATATAATAGGGCCACCATATAAGAAATTTGCAAATCCCACTCCACAATGAGTCCAGTTGTTACAGATTCACAGCTACCTCCACACAGGATACAAATGACAAACACAGACACACACACACACTTGCTATGCCTGGGATTAGAAGTCCTACCTAACTAGTTTATTACACTACAGCATTATGCAGTTATAGGACACACCACAGAGATTACTTGAGTGCTCCCTTCCCCAAAGATGGATTTATCTGGGAATGATATCAGCAGGCTTGCCAAAGAAGGCCAATTGAGGTTATAGTGACTGTGAATGGCTTCAAAAGCATTGCAGCCTATACAGACAAAGAAACACCCACACTTGCCATGTGTGAGAATAGAACCCCTACCAAAGTACTATATCACACTACAGCATTACACTGTTATAGGATGCACCACAGAGATTACTGGGCTACTGTTTTCCCAAAGGTGTATACCACACTGAATGACATCAGCAGGCTTGCCAAAGTAGGGCATTTGAATTGTAGCAAGTGTGACAAGTCTAAAAAGCATTGCTCCCTACACAGACAAAAAATCACACGCACAAACATCCACGTGTGGGAATAGAACCCTACCAAAGTACTATATCACACTACAGCATTACGCTGTTATAGGATGCTCCATGGAGATTACTGGGCTACTCCTTTCCCAAAAGTGTATTTCACACTGAATGACATCAGCAGCCATGCCATAGTAGGTCATTTGAATTGTAGTGAGTGTGACTAGCCTAAAAAGCATTGCTTCCTACACAGGCAGAGACATACACACAATCACACAGTTGCCATGTCTGTGATTGGAACTCCTACCTAAATAGTTTATCACACTACAGCATTACACACTTATAGGATGCGCCATGGAGATTACTAGACTACTCCTTTCCCAAAGGTGTATTACAAAGTGAATGACATCAGCAGCCTTGCCAAAGTAGGGCATTTGAATTGTAGTGAGTGTGACTAGCCTAAAAAGCATTGCTCCCTACACAGACAGAGACACACACACAGTTGCCATGTCTGGGATTAAAACGCCTACCTAACTAGTTTATCACACTACAGCATTACGCAGTTATAGGACACACCACAGAGATTACTAGGCTACTTTTTTCCCTAAAGGTGTATTTTAAAGTGAATGACATTAGCAGCCTTGCCAAATTAGGGCATTTGAATTGTAGTGAGTGTGACTAGCCTAAAAAGCATTGCTACCTTCACAGACAGAGGCACACACAAACACACACACAGTTGCCATGTCTGGAAGTAGAACTCCTACCTAACTAGTTTATCACACTACGGCATTATGCAGTTATGGGACATGCCACAGAGATTACTGTGCTACTCTTTTCCCAAAGGTGTATTTCAAAATGAATGACATCAGCATCCTTGCCAAAGTAGGGCATTTGAATTGTAGTGAGTGTGACTAGTCCAAAAAGCACTGCTCCCTACACAGACAGAGACATACACACACAAATTCACACACACACACACACACACACACACACACACACACACACACACACACACACACACACACACACACACTTGCCATGTCTGGGATTAGAATTCCTACCTAACTAGTTTATCACACTACAGCATTACGCAGTTATAGGATGCGCCACAGAGATTACTGGGCTACTCCTTTCCCAAAGGTGCATTTCAAAGTGAAGGACATCAGCAGGCTTGTCATAGTAGGGCTATGGGGAGGGTAGTGTGTGCGCATGGGCCATAACCCATTCATCTAGAGGTAGACACACCACACTCAGGCACATGCAGGCTTATATTCCGCAGGTACGTGTATAAAACTGCTAGTTGACTACTGCCTTGTACAGTCATATTGCACAGCTACCACTTGCATCACAATCTGTAATGCTGAGGGACATCAGTGGCTAATTTCTACAGTGAATGACATTTACACATCATGTGGTTGTAGCCATTTGGCTGTGTGTGGGGTGGGACAGGCCTCATGATGGAAGGCTCTTTGTCACTCTCACTCTCTTCCACACATCTATGTATGTGTACGTTTGGCATATTATAGTGTGTTGTCTTTGGATATATGTGTGTCTTCCTATCCAATGTGTGTTCAAAGCATGGCTGGTGCATACTGAGGATTGTATGCACTAACATCTGCAACTGTCAGATATGTATGGTCCACTGTTGTTTGCAGACATGAGCTTCATTTGTTTAAGTGTGTGAGCATGCCCAATATGACCTTTCAGTATGTTGTTGTCTGACATTGCCTTCATTTCTCCAAGTGTGTGAGCATGCCCAGTATGCCCTTCTGTATTGAATGTGTGGATCCATTCCAGGTAGTTAGTACTCCAGTGCAGACCTTTGTGTTCTACACCTACAGGTAGCAAACTGTTTCTGCAGGATATCTGTAGATCAGTTGGCAAAGCACATCAGTGAGTATAGTAATCATCAGTTTTTTTCATAGTGATAGATCAGGTGAAAATAGAAGATAAGAGACCTTGGGTCCTGCATTTAGAACTTAAAGAATTGCAATGGCAAATAAGAACACAAGCAGATATGTGGCCTGGAATAAATGAGCACAGCTCAATTACCCCAGTACTAAAACTACAAAGAAACAAAATTGTATAAGTTAAATTGTACTCAATAGTGCTTATAGAAATCAGTTAACATGCATTTCAAATAATTTACATTTGATTTATGCTTTTATAATGCTTTTATAATGTTTTTAAAGGTTTAATGTATAATAATATATATCATAGAACAGTTTGATCATATGATACTAACACATACAAAGATTTGCAGTAATAATTTATTATCCATTTATTTATTAATTTATCTATTCATGTATTTTAAATTATGTACATTTATAAAATAGTATATGTATATTTATATTTATTATTATCTTTTCATACATAAGGTATTTAGTCTCTGAATGTCCCTTTTCAATGAGAGTTATGTTTAATGCACACCTTACCTAAGCATTTGAATAGGCATACTAGAAACAGCAGCAGCATGAGCTAATTGATTGATTAATTATGTTCTAATTGAGATAAGTTTGACTGTATAAAAGGAAGTGATGTCACCATTTTTAAATTGTCTGATGAAGTTTAACAACGCTTAAACGAAAGCGCTTACATGAATTTATGTGGATTCTTTGTCTTTTATTTTAAGTAATAAAATAGTGGTTCAGTGCACGTCTTAAAGAATCATTTGTCCAGCTTGGTTGCTCCTCTTTCATTATGTGTTCACCTCAGTAGTTTGTGTATCTTTTATTCTTGTTGGCATATTATAGTGTGTTGTCCTTGGATATATGTGTGTACTCCTATCCAGTGTGTGTGCAAAGCATGACTGGTGCATACTGAGGAGTGTGTGCACTATCATCTGCAACTGTCAGATATGTATGGTCCACTGATGTTTGCAGACATGGGCTTCATTTGTTTAAGTGTGTGAGCATGCCCAGTATGCTCTTCTGTATTGAATGTGTGGATCCATTCTGGGTAGTTTGTACTCCATTGCAGACCTTTGTGTTCTACACCTACAGGTAGCAAACTGTTTCTGCAGGATATCTGTAGATCAGTTGGCAATATGGGGTCAAACTGTGCAAGGGGTAGTGTGTACTGTAGGTGATTGTGTCTGTGCTGCTTCTGCTACATGGTACTGGTGTTAGCAGAAATATTCAGACATGTGTACTGTTATACACTGTGATGTTTTATGTCCTCAAGTACTGTCAGGTGAACATTTTTGCTCACAGTGATGTCCTGGGGAACACAGGGTGAATGCAGCTGTGTCCAGTATTGTGGTCAAATGCCTACATATTCATGGAAAGTTATGCCATTCTGGAGGGGGAGCTGCAGACACTTGCTGCTGGGTCTGTGTATCCAGTTCAGCACCTTGGTACAGTGCTGGCAGAGGATCCCATACTTGTACATCCATCAACGTGACAGCATGGCCTTATCCTGCTGTGGCAATACCTCACAGCTGTACAGATTCACACAGGCTACCCAGAGGCAGTGGTCATAAGTCGGAACATTACCCCTATTGTGGTGTATGGGAGGGTTTGTAGCCACACATTTTTGTGTTTGCAGCCAGGGATAGTATATGCATCTGGCTGTGTGTCAGACATTGCACATTCCATGCTGCCCATACTCCCACCCATCTATTATTCTATCCTCTTTCATACATTATGGATACATTCTCTGATACTTCCCTATAGTTATCACCTCATCACAGCTGTGTTTTGCTGTTGGTCCACAGTTCATGCAGTGGGACATGGTGGACATATTACTGTGGTTTGTCCACATGGCCTTGCATATGGCTTTTGTCGAGTATGTCATGTTGTTATTTCGGTGTCCATGACATAACATGCATTGGCAGTACATGTGAGACACGGGCCTTTGGCAGAGGCCTGTAGGCCATTTGGTGGTGATGCAGGCCAGCTGTAGCCAGTTGTTGCATTCTGTCAGTCCTACAGTCCCATACTGCCATATAGTATATTCCCCTGAAGTGACAGGGTAGGTGTACTAGGTGTTCATTCCAATACTTTCTATCAGTATTGATCAGGTGGTGTGGATGCTGGCAGGGTGCTAATTACAGCTAGGGACACACCTGCATGGGACACCTGCACTGCATGCTGCATTCTTTCACTATTGCCATACCCAGGTGGGGGTCATATTGTACCCATTCCCAACAGCAGGGATACGACCAGAGAGGTACCTGTGAGTGGTATTTAGGTGAGCTGGGTGCATGTGTGCTATGGACACTACTTGCATCTGACTCACAGATATGCATGGGCCATTCCAGTTATGCTGGCTTGTACAGGGACATCAGCCATTTCCCAATACATCAGTCCTATCACCTTTGTGATCTGCAAGTGTTCGGCCAGACGACATTGGTATTCCCTTCTACAAGCCCAGATAATGTGATGCATACCTGTATGTATAATTCCAAGGGTGTGTTCATTTCACAGTTACACATTATATACTGTATGTCTGGGGTACTTTTCCCTGTGTACTGCTTGTATATGTAGCCCAACAGTCATGCCATGTCCATCTTTCAGACAGTGACACATATTACCACCATACATTTACAATGGCTTACTGCTAGCATGTGTTATACTGGGGGGAATTGTCTTTGGCACTGCAGTTGTGAGGACTTGGCCCTGTCATCGGTAGTAGTGGGCAATGGCCACCAGGTCAAACCTCAACATGCATACATACTGATCACTCTCACACAATATGAAACACACACCAACCTAACACACACATACCTGCATATTGTACAAATGCTACAATCTATCCTGCTACCTTGGCCACCTCTGGTCATCTATGCTCCACTGGTATTACACCTACACATACATGTTACTACATGTCTACATCAGATTGGGGGGGCACACTTGACTCTTAGTACATTTCTGCATAGGATTTGGGGGGGGCACACCTGATTGTTACAACGTGTGTACATCAGATTGGAGGGCACACCAGACTGTTATTACATCTCTAAATAGGATTGGGGGGACACCTGAATATTTCTACATTTCTACACAGGATAGGGGGGGTCACACCTGACTGTTTCTACATTTCTACATGGGATTGGGGGGGGGTCACACCTGACACTTGTACACATTTGCTATGACTGTACTGGTATTTCAGGAACTCCATTTCATTCGGTATTCTAACCTATCATGCTGACTAGAGGCGTATCAGTGTACTACAGATCTTAGGTTTGATTGACATACATATTAGTTTCTGACTTCCTACCCTTCAGAACTAACATCTCACTGCCTGACCTGATGTAGTCTCTCTGTGTAGGCCTGGAGGGAAGGTTACTCATAGGCATCATTCAGAGGCCTTAACACAGCCTTTGTTTGTGTTTGTCTACACCTGTCTTTCTGGTTGAGACTGTTGTTGCGTATGTGAACCTCCCTGACTGGCATGTGTGTCTCATATGGAAACACATGTGGCCCAGCACATTTCCTGCAGTGGGTTTTGTCACCATTTGTAGTACTGGCTACTATGGTGACACCAGTATTTGTTACAGATCTCATGCTGCCATTATAGGTGTCTACTACCTACTGACATCCCATTCAGCCAACCGATTCCCTTGCATGCTCAAATCCATGCCATAGATACTAGTAACAACACATACTACTCCATTCAGCAGTTGGTAAGGAGAGTGACTTACCTTGTGGGTGTGCCAGTATTGAGGATGGTGTTAGAGGGCTGCCTATGTTGGATGCACATAGTACACTCCCTATACATGGTTGAGCACAGGTAGTGTTATGTTTGGCATCCCTTTTACAGAGAGAGGTGTCATTCCCCGGGTCCCTACTGTGTCAGTGTATGTGCTATGCATTGCCTTTTTGTCAAGGCCAGGGCATGCTTCCATCTTCCTACTATGGCAGGCTCAGGTTGTTCCTCCTCCGAGTCACTCTGTGCCTGTGCAGGCCTTGGCATTGGTGGGGGGCTGTGTGGCCCTGCCCTTTGCTGTTGCTGCTGCAGCTGTTTCCGCAGGATCATATTGTGTAGCATGGCACATACAATGACAATTTGAGTACATGTAGCTGGTGAGTACTGCAAGGCACCACCGGATGTGTCCAGGCACCAGAACCATGACTTGAGCACCCCAAACACATGCTCTGTTATAATTCTGGTCTGTGCATGTGCCTCATTATGGAGTTCTTGTTTGGGTGTGTGTGCATTTCTGATGGGTGTCATCAGCCACGGCTCCAGTGCGTAACCAGCATCCCCCCACTAGGTGACCATAAGGGATGTCCCCACTGGCAAATCTCTGGCACAGCTGAGTCCTATGCCAGATGTGGGAGTCGTGATAGCTTCCAGGGCTGCCAGCACACACATTCATTATAATGCCCTGGGCATCACACACGAACTGGCAGTTGATGGAGGGGAAGCCTTTGTGGTTGATGTAGACCCTACCCCGATCACTGGGTGGTGCTTTGATGCGTATGTGCATGCAGTCTATAGCACCCACTACCTCAGGGTATTCTGCTATTTTGTGGAAGAGACTCATATTGCTGGCCAACACCTCACAGGTGTTGAGGAAATATATGTGCTGCACGGCTGGCTTCCAGCTTCCTGGATTGCAAATTCATCTCATTTGCATGGATTTCACCATCAAATGGGGTAATATGCATACAGGGGCTGAGTCCGTGTAGGACTAGTGCAGGAGCGCTCGTGCATGTCCCTACAGCTTATTCCTGGATTGCATGGCAGACATATTGCCTGCTGGAGCTCCTGCACTAGTCCTGCACACTGTGCAGGGCTTGCTGAATCCAGGGGGTAGTGTTTTTCTTTTTTTCCACTCTCTTTCCTTCCTTCCTTCTTCGTTTTTTCATTTTCCTTTTCTTTAACCCCTTTCTCTTCCCCCCTTATAATTGAAAATAGAACTCTTCTAAAACATAGTAAGACAACAAGGAAACTGATACAGCATATCTAGATGGCAATTCATTTGCAGATCTGTCTCCTGTGAACGTATAAGGAACCTTGCCCATTTTTTAATACAAACTATACCTCTGCCACTTAATTTTTCTCTGCATTTATCTGGTTTAATATCACATTGAAGATTAACCGTGAAGGTAGTATTTACTGTGGATTATGCTTTCTAGTTTCTAAACGTGAGTGTCCTCATGTTACATTCTAGGCCCTCTATGACCATGCTTTCATGGTTTGCCTGCATCCACACACCAAAAAAAAAAGATATTTTAGCATTTTTAAATTAACTTTTACAGGTCCATCATCTTCTTGCTCATACAAGTCTTTTCCTGCACGTACCTAGAATCCATACTCTGGCTCACCCACTTCATTTTCTACATAATCATTTAGTTGAGCTTTACACTGCAGACTGGAACAAAAACAGTACACACTGCAAAACATACTTGCTCCCTTCTAAGCACATGTATCTTTATGTGATATTCCAGGCCTCCCTATATCCACAGTTCCATGGTTTAACTGAATCCTCTCACGTTAAAACAAAAATAACAGTTTAGTAATTTTGCAGGTTTATATTATTAATATCTCTTCATTTGCATCTCCTTGCCTCTTTTATCAGTGAGGCCTTTTCCCTTAGCTGCTGTTGATTTTTTAAAAAGCAGTAACAGTTTTGTTCCCGAGGGTCTAGCTGCTGTTTTCTTCACCTCTTTCCTTTCTCCAGCTTGTCCTTGTTGTTGCTTTATTTCTTGCAGAACAGTCCATAGATTCACTGGTTGTTGGAGTATTCTGAGTGATTCTTTAGGGACAGTTACTGTCCTAGTAGTCCCATTTATGAACATACTGAAAACTGCAAGGAGTAAGAGCCTCCAATTGACACCACATCTCCTTACACAATCTTATTGAAGGCGAAAAAGTTTTCCACTTCTTTCTTGCTTCATAAGTGAAGTCCTGATCTATAAATGCTCTGATGTCCTCTATTGTCAAGTTTACTTTCATGCCTTCTGCAGAATTCTTTCTTTAAGCTCATAAGAAAGAAATCTTACTAGTATCAGCCACTGGAATTTCCTGCCATCTCCTGTTGAGCGTCATGCCATCCTATGTGCCCTATCAATGTTAATCTCTCCTTCATCCATTTTAATCCGGCTAGAAATCTATTTGCTAACTTTCCCTTTACAGTCTGCTCTTTCCCATCCTTCTCTAATGCCACTGATATTAATGTTTTTTTATCTTGCTTGAGCTTCCAGATCTATCCGCTTCCGCTTCATACAATCAGCCCTGGCCTTCATTGCATTCATTCTTGCCTGTAGTTCTGTATGCTCCTCAGTCAGGCTCTTGATGATAGTTGTATGCTCCTTGTTAAACTCTCCCCACCTTCTTTTCCTGGCTTAGAAGATTCTCTTTGACTGCCTGATTAAAGTAATTTATTTCTGACCAGATAGCTGCCAGAGTTATATTTTCATTGGCAACATTACCACCACCTTTTGACCAACATTATTTTACTTTTCCCTACTTGAGATCCTTTGTTTTCTTTTCTATTCCTCTTCAACAAACAATTGGAGAGTATATGACCATAGTTCAAGTTTTTTTTTTCTCCTTTTGCAGAGAGGCACTTGGACTAGTGTGTTACCAGGTCACTGGCATACCGGAAGTCAACTTTTGTCTATTTAAGTGACTGTCTCAGTACTACCACACTCGGTGCTCCTTTGTACCATCTTATGACAACTTTGTGGCAGTTCTGTTTGAAACTGAATACACATATACTGTTATGTTTTTCAGAGCCATGCTTCTTATTCATTTAGATACACTGCTGATCTAATGGAGACCTCACTTGGTTCAACAGTTTGTGGCTGAGATGACAAACAACAGATTTGGGTTTTTATGCTTACTGAATGTCATTTAAATGTTACCAACTGAACAAATTTTACACTAGAGGAAATATATGGTTGTAAGATTATTACCAACCTACATCACAAGCCCACTGCTACTATAAATCTTCTCAGTGAATCTAGTCATCACCTGCTCTACCTTTTTGTCTTCCTTCCTTGGTGGGAATTGCTGTGGGCCCATTACGTATTCAGCTACACAGATGATTTTTTAACAGAAGCTGGTGATATTATGTATTTGTTCCACAGCAGAAGTTGGAATTATAATGAACCATTGTTTGCCTTTCAGAAGAGCAATCAAAAATTCTGGGAAGAGTTATTGTAGAAACATTTAGCTATGAAGAAGCTAATGTTTGTAGGAATAAGGGACATTCAGCTGGAGGCCCATCCAGTTTTGGTATTTGGTTTAGTTGATTTTGACGTTCTAATACTACCAAGTCTTCTCTTTACATTCTAAATGAATATGGTAGCCTGTCAGATGTGTTGTAGTGGTCTTGGTTAAAAACAACTGGAGTTTATTTTTCAGGATGATTTTCTTTATTTTAAACTGTATAGACATCCATTTATATCTTACAGGAAAGGCAGGAACTTATAAGGCTTTATAGTTCATAGCCACTTTATTCTACCTGCCTCAACCATGGCTACCCATATTGGCTACTACAGGGGTATTATTTAATGTGGCAACTGTACTTGTAAATACTGTATTTCTTCCTGTGAGAAGAATAATAGCAAGCAACATACAGTAGCTATACAGTTATGCTTGTAACTCTTTCTACATTATTTATGCCATCACAACCCTGGAAACTTTTTTATATACAGTAAGTGAGACTATCAGAAGGTTTAATGTTAAGCAAGACAGACTAGATACCTTAAACCTACTACATTAAGACAAGTTACACAATATAGCTGAGACAGTAGAACCATTAAGGGCTCTCTTTTATACAAAGAAAGTATTTCTCTTTATTTATATATCACTTTTGTTGCCTTATTGTTTAATTTTCCTTTACAAGCTGTCCCAAGACTCCACAGATTCTGTAATAAACTCAATAGTCAGGGGTTTACTGCATTATTTTATATTATTTGCCAAGTTTTGTACTATGAGATGGTTCAATTTTGCATATGCTTGCAATACAATCTGCAAGGCTGAAACTCATATGTACTCACATTTTCACAGTTACTGTTACTACGTTAGCAATGACTTCACTCTTTGCTATGTGATTATACAATGTTTGCCTCACTGAGTGAATTTTACACAGGTAATGAAAGACAGCCAATTATTTTTAAAGGTTGTGGATCCAAGCAACTGAAAAATGAAAAAAGTTGCCCCCAAAACATTGTACCTATGTAAATTCCTATGCTCATGTCCTAAAGGACAGACCTGCTTAATTTGATGCAATAACCCTGAATACCTAGTGAGTATATCTCCAGGTAAATACACATTTAACTAATAGCAGCACCACTCCATTAGTTTTCCACCTACCCTAGCTGCTCCTTGATAAATCACACTATGTTGTTGGTTTAGCTTTACTCTCCCCACATTTCCTCCATATCCTCATTGCCATTCTACATATTTAAATTACTTTCCCCTCATTTTGTCTTATTTGGTAACTATAATACTTCTCTCTTTTCCTTTATGCTTCTTATCTCTGTTCTCCCTTTGTTCACTTAGCCTGTCTTTTTTGCACTTTGTATTAAGAGTAATTCCCAGGGAGTAGGAAGTCTTACCATTAGACGACTGACTGCCTCTGGCTATGATTGTAAGGTCCCACCCATGGCTCACTCCAGGAATTTTTTCACTCACTTATTACAACAGTTAGTGAAATCAACAAATCATGACCCAGGATCCGCACTATATTTTTAAGATTTATTTCCGTATTTACTTTATGCCATCTGCGGTGGTGCAGCGGTAGCGTTGTTGCCTCACATCAAGAGATTCTCCTGTTCGATTCTCGGCTGGAGTGCGGGGAGTGCCTTCTGTGTGGAATCTGCATGTCCTCCCCACAGCTGGGTGGGTGTTCGAAAGATATGCGTAAATGGGCGTGCCTTCATTGAAGGTTGAACGTCGAGCTGGCACCTCGGTGTTCGTGAAAATCTACTGCCAATCATTTGCGGACTGGAGTTCCGCTGTGGCGACCCCTAACCGGGAGAAGCCAAAAAGACAAACAAACATTTCCGTATTTACTTTATTACTATTTTTTCTTCTGTACCTGTCTATTATTTTTAAGTATATTTTACCACCACATTTCTTCCCCATAAATCAGTCTGTCACATTCTCCCATACACATTTCACTTCCTCTGTATTGCTAATATCCACACTATGGTGGACAAACACTCTTCTTCCATTCCTTCTCCTTATTAACAAACATCTCTTCTCTTCTTGTCATTTTTAGCTGATCACCTCACCTCATCTAGGTTACATTTCATACTATAAAACTTCCATTAACCCTTCTCCTAACTTTGACATTGACCTAAATCCTGGCCAACAACTCCCCAGGTGCTAGCTATAAAGGGTCCGCTTTACATAAAGGATTAAAATTAGTCTGGGTCTTTGCAATCGGCGATAGAAATAAAATATGACTCCTTTTAAAACTGGTGCTGCTCTAATAATCTTGAAATTACATGCATGACTGAAACATGGATTCAGTAGCTTATGTCCCTCTCCCTACTTTTTTGGTTCATAGAATCATAGGAAGTTACTAGGCTATTGGCCCTGATGCCCTTTTAAGCCAGCAAAGAATTTAGCTCATGTTTACACAAATCAGCACCCGGTGCCCCTGTACAGCAGGGACACGGGTGGAATCCCAGGGATGTATTTTCTATTTCCCATCCAGTTATCCAGGTTGCACTTAAAAAAGGGTAAAGAGGTACTCTGCTTGACGTGGAGAAGGAGTCTATTTCACAGATGGGGGAGACTCTGGGACACAAATCTGTCCCGCCAACAAGTCCTACAGACCATATCCATGGTTGTGGCGACCATGTATAATTGACACATTCTCTTGGATTCTTCTTCCTGATTTAAGGCCATTCAAACTGCTGTCATTGTGATCCACCAATGTCCATACCTATCACTTGCAGACACTTGAGTGTATACACCTCAATATCTGGTAGAGATAAAAAAATGTTCTATCCATTTAGGGAAAGCAAAAAGTTATAATTTATAATTGAATTTGTTGCAATCTGAAATTTGTGTGAAATAGATGATTTGGTTAAAAAGAATTTATGCTAATAACAAACAATGTCATGGTCTTGGGGATATATTATGGCAAAAGCAGGGGCTGTGAAGATATTGTTTAGAGCATGCATATGTGTATTTAATTAATAATGTGATAATGTGGATATGTGTGACCATGATAGCCTGACAATCTTAATATTAAAGATCACATGTTGCATGCAGTTCAGATGTTATAAGGCTGTGCTTTAACTAACCAGAAGAATAAAATCCTGAAATGTGTTGGCATGTTAGCATTAAGTTCTGCCTGTTACCTTTGAAAACAGTACTGAGCATACAGTTTTGTTATAATTTTTCAGTTTTCTGAATATCAGGACTTTCCTGATTGTCATATATACAGTTAATATTACTCTTTAGAATGAAAAGATAGCCTATATGTTATTACTCACTTTCTTTCCATGAATAAAACACCGGGGGCCAACATTTAAAAAAAAGCAGCAGTCTTTCAAGTATTGTTAACTTTCTGAAACAGTCATGACTGAAGGAAAGCTTTCTTGCTCAGGGACAGTCTGCCAGGGAGGCTGACAGGCCAGTGGACAGAACACTGTAATTATAAAGACAGAACCCACTGTGACAGGGTTCTTTTAGTTAAAATGTTCTATCCAGACCTTGAAAACTCTACAAAATCACAATAGGCTTCCAGACAATTCACATTTGGATGACAAGCTGAGAATATTTTTCAAGAACTTACATGATTATCATTTAAACAAATATTAAATCTATAGAATCTTGTTGTGAAAAGCAGACTGAAACTAGAACAGAAAGAGTCCATAATGACATAAAACCCTTTAGCTAGCCAAGATGCAAAATGTCAAGTAATTTGTACTTCTACCAACAATGTAACTTCACAGAACAGAATTTTGAAGGCACAAAGATCATTTACATGCTCTTTGAAGAATGTGATTTCTCTAATCAAGTGCAGGAAATTCACAGAACAGGTAATAAAGGAGAGACGGGTTAGAAATTCAGAGCTAGGACGACTGCCCACAGACAAATGGATACTTGTAAAGTGACTGACAAGCCAGTGGCAACACATTTCCCAGTCTGATCACTGTGTGTCAGACATGTCAGTTATGGTTCTTCAAGGACATTTCCACACACCTCTGGAAAGAAGCACAAAGGAGATTAAGCTAACTGAATTGTTCCATCTGACAGCTTGTAGTCTGTATCTGGAACCTGGTTTTATGAGATATTATAACACTTAAAAAGGTTTTACCCCTGAGCAACTAAAAGTTGACATAAGGCAGGTATATTGAAAGGCAACAACTGTTTATTATACTGGCAATGTACTGTTTGATCGTATTATGGTTTTACCCTGACCCCAAAATAATGGGTGTCTCAGAAAGATAACGGTACTTGAAATGCTGCAGGATTTTGCTGGATTTATTTAATGTTGGCATTTGTGTTGTACTCATGAAATGACAATGGTTACTATCACAGAAGGTAATATTTTTCTCTAAACACTACCAACCATAAGCTTAACAGTTAGAAAAGTTATAATATTCAAAAAAATGTTAAATTATACAAAATTACTGATGGTAATTCATGAAGGTTAGCCCAAGGTATACACATATGTACACATCGAGGTAACCTATGGGAGTTCAGAGATACCCCTAACATGGTGCTTTTGCATGAAGTTGTGAAGCACTGTGTCGGGTTGTTTCTGTGATCATGCTAGATGCACATGAGACAATCTGGGGAGACGTGATAATTAGCCATGTGCTCTTCATTACTGGAACTGCCCCTGTGAAGGCATCTACGTGCCATGCAATTCATAGAATGGCTCAGGGAGGTAGCATGGCTGTTCCTTGCATGTCATGGATGTCCGTGTTCATCCATCATGGTAGAGTTACATGCTGGGGAGTTTAATTGTAAGAGAGGACTAGCAGGCGTGTGCATGAGTGCATGCAAGGGAATGCATGTCTGAGTTTGTCTATGAGTTTCTGTATTTCAAGGAGGTAGCAATAGGGGCTAGTGCGGGGTTAGATTAAGTTAGGTGTGTGTGTATATGTGTGCACATATGTGTATGTATGTGTGTGTCTGTGTGTGTGTGTGTGTGTGTGTGTGTGTGTGTGTGTGTGTGTGTGTGTGTGTGTGTGTGTGTGTGTGTGTGTGTGTGTGTGTGTGTGTGTGTGTGTGTGTGTGTGTGTGAGTGTGTGTGTGTGTGGATAAGGCTGGCTGTCATAGTTTCACATACCCATAGACTAAATAGCAGAGCCTCCAACATTGGATAAGGGAACTACTAGATACCAAGGATTATTGTTATTTTTCATGCCTTAGTAACATTTTCACAGTTACAGGGATGGAGGTTACTAGACATCAGGGATAACTGTTATTTTGTTTTGTACCAGATTGGCATATGAACAGAATAGGGATGGTGGGGGTGGGGGGCACTAAACACCAGGTAAAACTGTTATTTCACATGCCTGTGTGTCATGTAAACAAAATGGGTATCAGAGTGTGGGGGAACACTAGACACTAGGGATACTCAATATTTTGTCTTAAAGGCACATAAGTGAGGAAGGTGTTGGGAACCACCATAAACCAAAAACAGGGTACCTCTCACAAAGGAAAGTGCAATAAAAGACTTTTGAAACCAAGCAAGATATTCCTAAATACAGTTTATTGAAATTAATACCAACAACAGTTTAAGCTGTACTGCTTTTCATTCCTGCCACAAGACATCAAGGAAAGTAGCACTAAGCAGACCAAAACCCTGTACCTTCCATGCAGGATATTAGTCTGCTGCCCTACCATTTGAAATGTGGTAGTGAGTGTTAAAATAAATAAATGTTTTTAAAAAATACATTGGAGAGAAAAAGAATTTGAAACATGCATCCTTGTCACAGGAAAAAAAAATGCATTAATCTACTGTACTCAATAATATGGTAGTGCAGCAGAGATGATTTAATTATATTGAGGATCTCAGGCATTGTGGGACATATGTGGGACAGGGACTGAAAATGTCAGGAATGCCTCTAAACCTCATAAACAACTTTGCTGAAGGATATGAAGTGTGAAACTTTAATGTCTGGCCTTAAGGACTGACTGTAATCGTGGATGTTCTGAGAAGAGGGACAGGTATGGGGCATGTGGTGTGTGTGTTTTACTGTGTGTTTATATATGTGCGGGTGGGAGAGTGACTGAGGGGAGAGGAGCACCTGTTCTCGTATGATGCAACCAACATAATTAACTGCCATGGAAAATGTTGATTTGCACTTCACAGTAGTTAACTGAGGTTCATAAAAATTCAAATTAGTCAATAATGAGGTCTTTCCTCATTGTGGCTGATGGGTCTGTGAATCGCTAACGGACAGAATGTGTAAAAACTCCTTTTTGCCTTGGGCTGTATGGTCCCCATTTGGGATTTTAATTAATCCTTGTGTTTATGTTCAAAAGGTATTGCCAGTTTAATTTTTCCCTGAATTTATTCCCCAATTTAGTAACATCACAACCTTTGTGACATCCTAAATGCATACGATATGTTGTTTAGTATTAGTATGTTCATGCTATCCTTGCCACAAATATCCACAGTATCACATTTTCAGTTCATTTAATACATATACAGTCTTTCCCAATTTCCTATTCTCTTTGTAGCTCCTGTTTTTGACATAATACATTATTATGGCCTTGTCTGACATTATGCCATTATTATATGTGATTTTAACCAAAAATGTCTCACATAGCCCTTATGTTAAAACAGAAATTATGAGTTTCAATTTTCTTTCAGTAAACTTAACTGTCTCTTTTTATTGTGATTTATTTTCCTATTAAGTGTATGACTAGATAACTTTAATAGATATTGAATGCTTTTCTTTTTTCCTTAAGTAACATGACTTCTAATGCTAAGACAGCTTCCACTAGTACACTAGTACATACCATTATCCACTCTTTTATGTTGACAATTTCTCACACACACACAGACACATGCACACGTTACCCGCCCCCCCACATGCACTCAGGCACATACATATACACATGCACACACACACATACACACACACACACATACACACACACACACGCACACACACACACACACACACACACACACACACACACACACACACACACACACACACACACACAAAATCTAATACTGTGTTTGTCTGAAGTTTATGAACGAGAGTCTGCAAACTGAGATTTTTTTCATACTATGAACTTTGTGAAGCATCTCTTTTAGTTAATGGGAAAGGAGCAATGTATTATCTTCCCTTCTGGGTGCAAACGCTAATTTAAAGCCTAACATCAATAACTTATTAAATCCTTATGAATGACTCTGAAATATTGAGTAATTATAAAGTCTATATTGCTGAAGTAAAAGATATAACTTTGCCTCTATGTCCTGTGTGGACCATCATGGCTTTTCTTCATTTTTTCTGCTGAAATGGTACCTGGTAGCAAATGAGCATGCAGAACAAACCACACCATGTATGTTGCTGTGGATTTAGACACGACAAAGTGCACTATAGTGCTAACAGTCAAATGTGCAGATTCTGTTGACATAATTGTCACTTCAGAAGAACATTTTTGCAAATGAAAAGCAGTGTATTAAAAGTTGAACACTGAAATTAAAGAATAGTTAAAATCTAAAATGATATGATGATTGTGAGCACAATAGAAATACATTAATTAATAACAATGCTCGCTAAACACAGTAAGAATGTATTCAGAAATGGCCCGAATGACTGTGTGTGTGTGTGTGTGTGTGTGTGTGTGTGTGTGTGTGTGTGTGTGTGTGTGTGTGTGTGTGTGTGTGTGCGAGAGAGAGAGGGAGTACATGTGTGTGTATTATTAAAACCATGAAAGAAAAAGAATGGAATTTTGCTTTGAACAGCTATTCCTTAAATGTAGGGTAGTTATGTTCAAACTGGGTATTAGAGTGCAATACAATGGTTAAATCCACTTGTAAAATGTTTTGTTTAAACTGCATCATGTTTAAATCTACATGCATGTTACTGTTCTTATTATAAGCACAAGCTGAAGCCACTGTGACTTCAACTGAGCCTTGTGCACAAAGATGGAGAGTACAAATTATTGTTTTAGATAGTCTGTTTGCAAACCCATCAGGCTCAACCAAATATTTTGATCAGAGATGCTTGTGTGACTTTATGGCTTGATAAGGAGAGCTCATGCTAACCAGATTAAAAATAAATAGAAAGTTGTCTGCTGGACTGTATGACAGAAATGCTACATGCAGTCAAAGTGTGCAGTTTAATCACACTGGAGATGTGCAGAAGCAAATTTTAATAAAGAGATGTGAGGATGTGTATAAGGGACTGCAGATTATTTACATAGACATCCATTGTGAATGTTTAAACACTGCTGAAGCCGAGTCATAGTAAGTTCAGTTGGCACCTTGGGACATTCCCAAAGTGGTGCCACCCTTAACCCATAGATGAAGACCAAAAAAAGGCCATTATACTACTTCTTGCTACAGTTACCAACACACATTCATTGAACAGCCATGACATCAGTCACGACTCCTGAAATGAATGCCATTAATGCATTTGCAGTTGATTGGTTACTCTTTTGAAGTACCGATTGTGACTTGCACCTTGGGCAGCTGCTCCCTTCACCTCACCATAGTTACGCTACTGACTGAAGTTAATGCAGCTCAAGGGCAGTTAAATCCTGTATGCAGAGTGCAGAAATCAAAGAAAAGAATATGCATTCAGAATTCTACTGGCAATCAACCTACTGTGGCAAAGATATTCAATAATATCTGTGGAAAGTATTTGATTAAAAATACAGAAGTGTAAATCACAGAAGCGGTAATGCAGAATCTAAATACTTTTCTGAGAGTATGCTGATCTGTTTTAATGCTCAGGCAGAATAGTATATAAATATTTCATCCATTCTGAGGTAGAACTTGGGATTCAGTCTCCATATGGAGTACTGTACTTGTTGCACTTAAGGCTAAACCTGAGCATGGATAAAAGTGTAAATAGTCATAAACAGACAGTACCTATTAAATAATTTAATAGTATGGTGACAGTGGTGAAGCACAACACCAGAATTTGTACTGATCCCCTAGATCTTAATAAATGGATTAAGAAGAAGTATAACCCACTTCAAAAGAAATGGTTACAACTATACCTAATGCCGTATTCATGTCAATATTTAATGCTAACCATGAAGTTTGGCAGAGCAAGGCAGATGAAGTCAGATCTAAACTCTGTAGCTTTAATTCACCTTTAGGTAGATACATTTTGGGATTTCATCAGCAATAGAGGTGTTCCATGAACTGGGAGGGGGTAGAAGAAATAGGTAATAATGGTGTTGACATTTTAGTCAGGAATGCTACAAAAAGGAACATGACAGACAACTAATCAGATAGCTGGATAGTGAGATTGCAGGAGTTGAAACCAAATAAAACAGCAATAAAACAGCAAGTTGTCACTTTTCTGAAGTATATCAGTCATGCATAACATGAGAATGTTCTACAGCTAAATGCTGACAAAATGCACGCAGTAGTGAATACATAAAAATCTACCAGTAAATCTTCACTTAAATGATTCTTGGGATTTGTACCATATTTGTCAATGCATATTCCATACTTTTTAGAGGTCATCCTGATGCTGAGAAATCTTCTAGATCATGATGCAGTACGCTGGTGGTCAGTAGATCAAGAAAAGAGTTTTGAGTTCCACAAGAATGTTAATGACATTGCTTCGTTTGAGAAGTACTGTGTTGTGACAATGTCCACAACTCTACAAGATGACACAAGTCAGTAAGTGTTAGTTGTAGTTTTACTTCAGTGCTTCTGTAGATAATACAGGTATTGAAAAAGTTAATTAAACCAAACCATATAATTAGGAGTTAGCACAGATATTTAATCAACAGATAGCTTACATTAATAAAACAAGCAAACAAAAAAATATATACGTGGTCACCACATACTGTAGAAGTGAAACTTCTGTAAGGAAGTGGCACAGTACAGTATAAGCTCCTTTGCACATTCTTGCAGAAGTTTCACTTCTACAGTGCATGGTGACCACGCACATATTTATTTATTTATTTTATTAGAGGAGACTCTTGAGCCTACTACCTTAAGTTAATTTCATTTTTATTTGTGTCATAAGTTACCTGTCTCCTGTAACTAACTCCATCACATTTATCTACTATTGCTGATTTTCTTTTGCCACTTCCTACCCCAGTCATCCAACCGTTTCTCACGGGTCACTATGCATTGCCCATACATCTGCAACATGCTAGCATGGTCTGCGCCACACTTCCACATTGTGATCTTTTCCTCCACAATCTGTCTGTTGTATAGTGCCATTATGTATAATATGTCACACTAGTGGAACCGTATGTGGCCCAGCCCTCTCAATGTACTGCATACACCAATAGCCTCCTACCTTAAATACTTGACAATACAATATTTTTTTTTCACTCACTGACCTTTTGTTTTTAGCATTTCATAGAGAATGAAGCTGGTATCATGCTGTATATATAAATCACCTTTTTCTTAAAGCATTTCTTATTATCTACTGATTCTTGTTTAACCTCATCTCTTACTTTTCTTCATTGCACTCTAACTTTCTTTCCACCACTGTAACATCTTCCATCACCTTCTATTCTCCTTAGGATGCCACTGCTATCTTGTACATCTGCCTCTCTTTGCTCGCTCGGTCTCACACTTCCACTCTCACTCTTCACTCTGATTGTGTGGGTGTGTGTTTGTGTGTGCATGTATGCGTGTGTGCGTGTGTGTGTGTGTGTGTGTGTGTGTGTGTGTGTGTGCGCGCGCGTGTGTGTGTGTGTGTGTGTGTGTGTGTGTGTGTGTGTGTGTGTATGTGTGTGTGTGATCACTTGCTCTCACTCTTCACTGTCACTGCTGTCAGTGTGTGTGTGTGTGTGTGGCTGCCAGGGATCGCTCAGTTGCTCTTGCTCTTCCACTCTCACCCCTCTCAGTGTGTGTGTGTGTGTGTGTGTGTGTGTGTGTGTGTGTGTGTGTGTGTGTGTTTGTGCACTTGCTTAACATTAGTGAGAGTGTTTTACACCAGCATGTGGGATACTGCTATTAACATCTTCCTCTAACCAAACACTGCAGATGTTTTCACTTATAAAGTGTTTGTAGAACACTATAACACTGTAACATCTTCCATCACCTTCCATTCTCCTCAGGATGCCACTGCTATCTTGTACATCTGCCTCTCTTTGCTCGCTCGCTCTCACACTTCCGCTCTCACTCTTAACTCTGATTGTGTGGGTGTGTGTTTGTGTGTGCGTGTGTGTGTGTGTGTGTGTGTGTGTGTGTGTGTGTGTGTGTGTGTGTGTGTGTGTGTGTGCATGTGCATGTGCGCGCGTGTGTATGTATGTGTGTGTGTGTGTGTGTGTGTGTGTGTGTGTGTGTGTGGCTGCCAGGGATCGCTCAGTTGCTCTTGCTCTTCCACTCTCACCCCTCTCAGTGTGTGTGTGTGTGTGTGTGTGTGTGTGTGTGTGTGTGTGTGTGTTTGTGTGTTTGAAAAGCTGAAGTAGAAGGACAGAAGTCAAACTCCACCCTTATGTACTTCCGTTTCACTTTTCCATTACACTCCGAGGTCTCATGCCGTTACACAAGAAGTTTCAAATAAATAAAATAAAAAACTCAGAATGCTATATAAAATAAAGTCTGACCAAACACTACCAGCTAAGATACAAGTAGTTCAGTCACTAGTTCTGTCAACACCTTTCTATATATCCCCAATCCTCATTACTAACCAAAATCTAAAAAAAAAAAACAACTAAAGAGACTTGAGCAATGCTATAATACCTATACAACTCTATTAGTTAGAACTTCAAAATCACCAACAAATAGCAGAATTAAAAATCACATCTATAATATTAAATAAAGCCACTTTATGTCCTGCTATTAAGCATCTCATAAGTAGATACAAACCAGCTACATCACTGTGGTTATTAAGCCTGAATCAAACATTTGGCATTAACTCTAACAATCACTATGGGGTTGCCTCGACTAAATGCATGCATGAACATTTTAGGACACAATTCCTTCAGATAACACATCTGAAATTAGCCTAAAAGACTTCAAAACTAAAAATGTAACTGCCCACATGCTGAAACATTATAATGTCAGTTGCTTAACACTAATATCCTGCCATTTTCTTCTATAACTACAAGACAGACAGAAAAACACAGTTTCATGCATATTTCATGCAACATATTCCCCTTCCATTATCCATCTATGTTTGTCTTCTCATACAGTTAAGTGCAATCTACCCTCTCTTCCCTTAGCGTGTGCCATTTAGTGATTCCTCCCTTGGCTCTCTTTCTTATCTATTTTAACCTCACCCTCTTTCCCCTACTCTTTACTATTTTCCTAATGTCCTTTATATCTTACTCATTATGTACCTGTTCCAATATATTACATCATATCATCTTAAATTTACATTATTTTGTGAAGATATAACTCCATTAAAACTGTTCCACAACTTAGTAGTATAGTTTACCTATACTGAATGTACTGTATTATTTATTTCTCTACAGCCTTTTATAATTGCTTATTCTGTCTATGTACTAATTCCAGTTGTAAATACAATAGATGTCTTTGGAGCATTTTACTCAGTACTCCACTAAAAAGGGGTATTGCTACTCAGTCACATTATTCCAGCAAAAGATGGAGATAAATAAATAAATAAAAAATATTAAAAACAGGGATATAACCATGAATTTTGAAGTGCATATCAGCTTCTAGAAAGTAGCCTCCCATTCCCGCAAGTATAGTTCCCTTTTTCCTGAAATTACATTTAAGCAACATAAATAAGTAAATAAATGGCAAAAATAGCAAAAATAAAAAAAAAGGCAATAACACTTAAAAAGGTTATGATTGATGAACCTAAACATAATTCCTTATAGTGCATGGAGCTTTATTTGCTATTACCACTTAAAAATGAAAATGTTTTACTGGCTTTGAAGGCCAATGAAGTAAAACTGATACGAGCACACGTTAGCTTCTTTGCTTACAAATTTATTTTATTTTATTTATTTTACATTTGTTTGCCGGGATAGTCCGACTGGACACATGTCCATTTACAGCGGAGGCCCAGGGAGAAAAGCTCCATCAAGTTATAATAAAGTCAGCATGATACAAAATGTTACATATTGCAAAAGAAGCACACATAGATATAAAATGGAGAGCAGCATGTTACTAATAAATTACACAAACAGTGCAGCATGCTGAGGTATTATCTTGATACAACAAGTCTAAAAGAGAATGTAGAGAAACAACATATTACAATTATAAGTTACACATTACAGAGCAAGATACCGAGGTATTATACTGAAACAAGTCTTGACAGAGGGTGTAGAGAAACAACTTATTACAATTATAGATTTGCAGTAGATTCCTGATGTCTGCAGCAGATAGTTAGAAATGTAATCAGCTGTTTATTTGTTTATAAAATGAAATGTGTGTTGTTATGTGATGCATGGGCATAACCATTTATTCATTAGGTGCACTTTGAGAGAATTTTTGAATATGGTGATAGAAGGAACAGAGGTTAAAGAAGTGGGGAGGTTGTTCCAGTTTCTGGCTATGTTGTGGGAGAACAGGGCCTTTCCTGCAGAGGTATTGGCTTTGGAGATACAAAGGAGTGTTTTTTCTGAAGAGCGTAGGGGCAATTTGATATGTACTTGGTTAGTAGTTGGTTACAAGATGGGGTTTTGTCAGGGTAGTTCAAAATCTTGTAGGCAAGTGTTAATTGGTGGTAGTTCAATAGGTGTGGAAGTTCTACCCATTTCAGTTGATGTAGTGCCTGACAGTGGTGTGTGTTATAGATGGAGTTATTAGCAAATCTGGCGATTTTATTGTAGCAAGACTGAAGTAGTTCAAGGTCATGTTTTCTTGTCAGGGTAAGGATTGGTGCGGCATACATAAGGGTGGATAGCAGGTGAGTTTGGGCAAGTGTAATTCATGCCTGATCAGATAGAAATGTTTTGTGTCTATATAGTGTGCCCATTTTTTGTGGACCTTTTTGATTGTTTGTGAGATGTGGACATTAAACAGTAGTTTGTTGTCAATTTCTACACTAAGGAGTTTAGTATGGTCAGTTGGGGAGATGTTAGTCCTGTTCTTGGATGTGATTGTGAAAGGATGATGGTTACATTTAGTTTTTTTGGGAGCAAATATGAGTAGCTTGGTCTTGTTGGGATTTAGAATGAGCTGGATCTGGGTGATCCAGTTTTCCACAGAAGTGAAGGATTCCTGAGTGAGGTTTTGAAGGGTAAGGAGGGATGGTGCGGAGCAGATGAGAGTTGAGTCATCTGCATATTGAATGAGTAAAGCATGTTGGGTGGTGGTATGTAGGCTGTTAGTTCAAACCTGTACCAACTACTTTCATAAAAAGACTCCTATCAAAACTAAAGCCTTGCTCAAATGCCCCAGACAACTTACCCTCCTCCTTCCTCAAAACTGCTGCAGATGGTATTGCTCTCCCTATCAGCATCCTAATTAACAGATTTTTAAAAGAGTCTTATGTACCCAAACTTTGGCGATCTGCCTTCATTCTACCTCTACACAAAGGAGGCAAAAACTACAATATCTCCAATTTCTGCCCAATTGCCTTACTCTCACCATTATCAAAAATACTTGAAAAATGTGTCCATCACCAACTTATGCTTTTTTAACTCAGAATCTCCTCTTAACTCCCACCCAGCATGGCTTTCACCCTGGCCACAGCACCACTACCACCTTACTATCCTTCTTAGACACAGTAAATCGAGCACACAATTTTGGATTTCTAGTATCCACAGTACTGCTAGACCTTTCCAAAGCCTTTGATACCATCTCCCACAAGCACCTTTTCTTTCATCTCTCCAACCTTCATCCCTCCCCTGATACCCTTTCCTGGTTCTCCAGCTACCTATCTGACAGATCTTAAGCTGTCAGATGGAAGAACTCTACCTCCTCTTTCTTGCCAACACCCACCGGTGTTCCCCAGGGGTCCATCCTCGGACCCATGATTTTCAACATTTTCATTAACAACGTTCACTCAATCATCCCTGATACAACAGTTATCCAATATGCAGATGACTCCACCTTAGTCTGTGCTGCCTCCAACCTTCCTGAACTACTGACTAAAACTCAAACAGCTTTTTCCACTACCGAAAACTGGATGCACCAAAACCATCTCTCACTCAACTCTAACAAATCTAAAATTCTTCTGTTTCCTCCCTCCAGAAAATTCTCCTTTGACAAGAATGCTTTCAAAGTCCTTAACCAAAGCAACTCTGCCATAGAAGTGGTCCCTTCTGCAAAACTCCTCTGCATTACCATAGACGAACACCTTAAATTTGATATCCACATCCAACAAAACATCAAGAAAACCCATCAAAAGCTAGGCATGCTCTATAGAAATAACCGCTTTCTCTCCAACTCCACAAGGCAAACTACTGCTAATACCTACCTCCTACCCTCTCTATTATATGGAGCCCCTCTACTAACTAACATATCTTCTTCCAACACCTCTAAACTCGAAACTTGCTATAATAAAATCTCCAAATTCGCAACTAAATCCAAAACCTCTACTCACCACTGCTTAACCCTACAATCTCTGAACTGGCTGGAACTCCCAAACCTCCTAGACTATTTCCAACTAACCACTGCCCACAAATTAATATTCTATCCAGATAAATGCCCAGCCTTAACAAACATCCTTCACCTTTACATCCCAACCAGATCTTTGAGATCTGAACACCAAAATGTAATCTCTGTCCACAAACCCAAACGCCCTGCAGGCCAACACCTTCTCTCTTTCACTGTTGGCAAAAAATGGAACTCTCTCCCTCCTTCACTCAGGACTACTCCTAACTCTGAATCCTTCAAAACCCTACTTTTCTCTTACCTATCCACTAAACATAAATGCTCCTGCTTTCACCCTACATAACTATCTTAAGAATTTCCCCTTTGAACTCTTCATTCTCCTGCTTTTCTCTGCACTATTACCTCTTTCTATTATCCTAATTAAACCCAAGCTAACATATTGTATATATTGTAAATATCAACTAGGTCATATATACTTATTGTCCAGTGAATCTAAACCTTCTATCCTGAATGTAAATACCTACAAACTGTGCTACCTATATCAAAATTGTATTTCAATGCCAATTTATCCCCTATACCTGATTGCATATATGTATTTTCCACTGTATTATGTAACCTTTGTATCCATTTATGTATGTACTTACCATTGCATTATGTAACCTTGTAACCATATTGCTTATTGGAGCTTTTCTCCCCGGGCCTCCACTGAAAATGGGCACGCCACTGGCCCAGTGGACTTCCCCGGTAACCAAACTGAAATAAATAAATAAATATAGAGAAGGGTAGGGGGGGGTCTAATATTGAACCCTGGGGCACTCCTGTTGTGGTTGGGAGTAGGGGAAATAGTGTTTTGCCATTGGACAGATTGCTGTCTATCTGACAAGTAGCATTTAAACCATGCTATAATTGAAGGGGCAAAGGATAGGGAGGTCATGGATTCTAGTAGCATGGTGTGTGACACCATGTCAAATGTCTTGGACAGGTCTAGGAAAATTGCTGATACAAATTTTTTATCGTTTTTGTGTAAGTTAACTGTATTTGTGAAGGACAGAAGAGCGGTTGTAGTGCTATGGTGCTGTCTGAAACTGTGTTGTGTGGGTGAGAGGAGGTGGTTAGAGTTAAGAAATATCATAACTTGGGAGTGAATACACCTCGGGGGAGTAGGATGGCTATGGGGCAGTAGTTAGAGAATTTGTAGGAGTTTCCTCCTTTATGAAGAGGGATTATGAATGATACTTTCCATAGCTTTGGGATGTAGGCCTCTTGTATGGAGCGGCTTATACGGATGGATACTGGATTTGATAGAGAATCAGCTGCAATTTTTAGATAGTTGATTGATAAGTTGTCTGCAGCAAGGGTGGTAGGTTTGAGTTTTTGTAGGAGTTTTTTTAATTGTGGTGATAGGGCAGGTGAGAGGGTTAAAGAGGGGATGTTCTTTAGCTGTTGGGTAGGGGTATTTGAAAGGTGGGTTTGGGAGATTTGAGAGGAAAGTGATAGAATGGATTTTGTGAAGTAATGGTTAAATTGGGAGGCAATGTTTGTGGTGTCATCATTGGTGGTGGGAGTTGGAGTCGATGTTTTGCCTGGATTAACTAAGGAGTTGATAGCATGCCAGAACTTTTGTGAGTTGTTAGTGTGTTTGTTTTAACTACTGAGGAAGTAATTTTGTTTATCAAGTTTGGTTTGTCTTTTTGCCTGATTCCTTAATTTCTGGTAGTTTTGTTTGGATAGGTTTGTGTTATCTCTTTTCCAGGCTTTCCATGATCTATCTCTGGCTTTAAGTAGGGCTCTTGTGTCCCTGCTTAGCCATGGGGCATAGTTTGCCTTGACTCTAATCCTTCTAAGGGGTGCAATAGAGTTGAGGATGTTAGTGAAGGTGCTATTGAAGTAGTCTACGGCTTGGTCTAGTTGTAATGTTAGTAGTGGGTTCCAATTACAGTGTTTTAGGATATAGTTAAGATCTTGTGTATTTAGTTTCCTGTTGTCTCTGACTTGTCTATAGGTGATAAGGTTGGAAAGGTTGGAGCGTTTACGCAGAAGGAATGTGGGGAGATGATCACTCAGGGTGTCTGGTAGACATCCTGTGTGATAGTTGTGTTTTGGGTAATTTACTAGTGTCCAGTCTAAAACTGACTGTTTGTGGGATTTCTTGTACACTCTAGTGGGATCATGAATGAGCTGGGCAAAGCCATAGAGATTGATATGGTTAGTGGGATTGTTGGAGTTGCAGGGTAACCAGTCTGTGTTTAGGTCACCTAAGAGAATGGTTTCATTGGTAGTTTGCTAGAATTCCATTGTAGAATGTCTTCAATGGTGGGGGAATTTTTGCCTGGGGGGATGTAACAACAGATAATGTTGATTGTTTTAGTTTTGTTTATAATTAGAGTTGAGACTAAGGTTTCGGCATTCTGAAATGTGAGGGTTGGGATTTCCAGGGGTTTGATGTTTAGTGAATTTTTGAAAAGTATGGCTACTCCACCACCCTTCTTATTTTTTTTCCTGTCTTAATATGTTATATTCTGGTGGGAGAATTTCTTCACTCTGGATGTTAGGTTTTAACCAGGTCTCGGTGATGGTAATTATGTCTGGGGAGTAGTGGGTTATGAATGCTTGTATATCAGGGAGTTTGTTAGTTATGCTTCTGATATTCAAATTAATGATTAGTAAGTCTTACCTTTGCTTGGGTGGGAGAGGATAATTGTTCGGTCCTGGATTTGGGTGGATGTCGCCCGATATGAGTTTTTTTTTTTGTGATAAGTAATATGTGTTTAATATTATGTGTTGTTTTTATGTGGTGTTTATATGATGGTTTTGTGGTGTGGGTTGTTGTCAATAGAGTTTTATTTATTTGTATCATTGTGTCATCTTTAAAAAGTGTAGCAGTTATGGGGAAGTGTATGTGTATGTTTGGGTTAATGTATGTATGTGTAACTTGGTACTTAGTGTTATGTATTGATCTTCTGGGATGAATGGATGTGATGTATGCTAGTATAGTGAGGGTAGGCAGGAGACATCCTAGGATGGGTTTCATTTTCTTATGAGTAGTGTTGTAGCTTGAATGGGGAAAGGAAGAGGGTAGTCTAACTATAGGTGGGTATGGAGCTATATTGTTATGTGTGGGTGTGGTTATTTGTCTGTGTGAATGTGTATGGTGTGTGGGGATACGGTGCTCTGCTAGTGGGTGTGGTTTAGTGGTTATAAATGGAGAGGTACTGGGGCGGGTGGGATATGGGGGCAGGGTAGGGGAGCGGAGTGAGCCTGTAGGGCGAACAGAGCGGGCAGAGCCACAAAGTGGAGTGCCAGGTGCCAATCTGTTATTCAGTGAGACTGCGCACTGAATTAATTTTCCCTGGGTGAGTATCACCTTTTGTGGGAGACTTATGTTACATGTACTACTAAGGTCAGCCTTCCCAATATCTGGGATAGAGACTGGGATTCCAGGACTGCTTAGGGGGATGGTACTGACAGCTTATGCTGGAAGGCTGGATTTGTTTAAAATAGGTAAGCCGGAGCCTAGAGTTGCACTCTGAGTGAGCATGGAGAGTTTTAAGCCCTGTGTTCTGCTGCCATCTAGTGGGAAATGTGAGGAAACACCAAATCAACTAGGTAATTCTTAATGGAAACTAAGAGAAGAATGAGACAGGAGTGGGGGGGATGGCCACGGGGTAATGTCCGTGAGTGTACTGGCCATGACACCATCCACTATGACAAACTGTTAAAACTTACACTGAGCAATACCACTGTACAAAGACACTATAGGTTGTAACCTACACTGTGAGGCTGAGAGGATGCTTCCTGGTTTCCCCAAGTTGTTCAGTTTTGTTTGTTTAAAATCAGGTGGGGTGGGAGCCCGGTTTACAATGCAGAGCATCCAAGCTAAAAAAAGAAGAGAGGAGAAGGTTATGACTGCTTGTGAGTGGTAGAATGGAAGGGAAGGGAGAAGGTTGGGGGGGGTAGAGTGCAAGAGAGGAGTTGAGTGCTCAGAGTGTAGTTAACTGCCAATAATTACATACATATGAAAATAACATTTAGTTTGTCAATCTGTTAAGGTTTTAGTATTAAACATTAAAACTGCATTTCATACTCTGCCAGACACCAGGATAACATATGTACTTTCCCGTTCTAATACTTATGGTAGCAGTTGCAAGTTTACACTCTAGTACCAGCAATTAGCATTACCAGGGTAAGCATGCAGTAGAATCAGATATTTGCTACGCTGTAACTGGTTTAAGGTAGGTGTAGTAGTGACTATCCTGCGTTCCTAACAGTAGTGATATGCTTAACAACCTTTTACGTTTAACAGTAGCAAATCCCTGGAAAATATTTCTGCATTTAATACCGGTAATTTAGAGTTGCCACAAAAAGCCGGCTTCTACAGTTGGCGTTTCCAACAGTAACACTATCTTTAACCAGACTTTCACTTCTAGCATTTGGAAATATCCTTAAAGACACATTTCATCTAATACCGGCAATGTAGTGTTGTCGTACAAGAATAACGTAGCTTCTACAGTGTATTTAGGTAGGTAAGAATGGAAAGCAGCATACAGCTGACAAAATAAATTATAATATAGAAACAGTCCGCCAAACTGCAAATGCGGTTATCTTATTGTATAAAGGTAAAATACAGTAGCAGTAGCAGGTTATACAATCAAATTAGGGCTAGACTGCTGGCATTACACTATCAGTGCGTGTGGGTCACACCTTAGCTAGTGCGCACGAACTGGGTTAAATTATCACAGTTTCAACATGGCAGAATGCAAATTCAGCACAGGATCCTTCTCGAATGTTAAATTCTCAACAGATGTGAAAAAATGGGGGGGGGGGGGATTTAGCTCAATATGCATTTACTGAACAATAAGAAGTATGTAACTCTAATAACTGGCATTAGTGACTGACTGTAATACACAGGAATTTACCAGGGAAATTATAATATTTATAATGGACATAGCAAAAGTATGAGACAGATTCAGGAACAGTTGAGGGGCATAAGCAGTGGGGAGAAAGAAAATTATTTTACCTTCTGCCATTGTTCTTTGCCAGCCTGCACTGTCCACTGTTAGTCCCTAATAAAATATCCAATTATAGTAATACTGGTTACATACCCCTAAATGCTGTTATGATCAGGTATCATGCTTGTGATGTTGGAGAATAATCTTGTTGTACCATAAACTACATGATAAATATGCTGATTAGAAACCTCACTTAACAAGTCAAATAAATTCATTTTAAATGTGTATTCTTTGACATATGTCTGGCCACATCTCTGACTGAATGTTCTATGACTACATATCTGGCATTATGCCACTTCAAAGTATGTTTAAGAAATCCTATCTGAAAGTACCTGCTAAAATTGCAGATAATATTTTAGGACTACAGAAGTAGGACCTACAGTTACAGTAAAAACTATGGACATTTTTTTTAAATCTTTAATAAATCATCACATTGTAAACATATAAAAAGAGAACAAATCATAATAAGTTTCCATTGTTTATGTAATGTAGTATACATTTTTCTTTCTAACAATTTTCATTTATACCAATAAATAAATTGTTCAATTTCTGTATTTCTTTAAACCTTACTTCTCCTTCTGAACATTATACTGCATGTATCAATCCCACAAATTCCATTTATTTCTATGAAATTTACTCATTCCCTTCTCTAAAGATCACATTTTTCTGTTATCTCTTTTACGATATTTAGAAATGTCATTCAGCACCCATATCCTACAAAGAAATTACAGGTACAATAAAAGAGGGTAAAAATAATAAAGCTCCAGGTATAGATGGCATAATTATGGAAATTAACTTTTTCCTTCAGAGATACTATCCCTCTTCCATAAAACTCTATTAGAAATCCAGTCACAAGCTTTAATACCACCCTCTTGGAGATATTCCTTAATCACACCAATCATAAAGGAAAACAAATCCCCAAACCTCTGTCCCTCATATAGGTTTACCTTCATAATGTCGATCACATATAATCGACTGGCCACATCACTGAACCGTTTCCGCGAAACCAGAACCATGAAATCTTTCAAACGTCGAAAAAACTTTGAATTCTGACATTTCCGACCACACCATATCTCCACACCAGTGCTAACATGGGTCAAAAATGGGGTGAGATTTTGTCATTCGGAAATGTGGTGTTCGACATTTTGAAGAGTCGCAATTTGCAGAAGCGGGGTCGACCATAACGTGATTGGCATTATGAAGGTAAGCCCCTCATATAGACCTATATCATTATTAAATAATGACTATAAGATATTTATGACAATATTAACTAACAGAATGAAAATACCACTATCCAAAACAATAAATAATGATCAGACTGGATTTATACATCATAGACACACACATGACAATATTAAAATGATAATTTCTCTTATAGATTATGTTAATAAAGAAAATAAAGGAACACTCATAATTGGCTTAGATATAGAGAAAACCTTTGATTCCCTAAATTGGGACTATTTATTCAAAATCCTAATGCTATTTGAATTTCCTGCATCCTTTGTCATCTCCTAAAGAATATATATATATATATATATATATATATATATATATATATATATATACACACACACACACACACACACACACACACACACACAAATACTTTAGCGTATGTCAGGTTAGGTCATTTTACCTCTGAATCTATACATATAACAAAAGGCACTAAACAAGGATGTCCCATGTCACTGATTCTATTTGCTCTGGCTATTGAAATATTGACAGATTCAATTCGTAACAATATAAAAATCAAAGTAATAGATGTTTATGAACAATACAATTCTAAAGTAATGATATTTGCTGATGACATATTACTAATATTATCTAATACAAAAGAGACATTAGAAGAATTAGATATCTTAATTGACAAATTTCACATGACTTCAGGGCTCCATTTCATTAAATCAAAATCCAAATTTTTATTTTTAAAAAAAAAAAGAACTGCAGACTAAGGGGGATCACATCATAGGGAAACAAGAATCTACCTTAAAATATCTAGGAATTGAGTTATGCAAGGATAATAATGAACTAGTCTCAAAAACTACAATAATATCATCAACACAATTAAAATCTCTGTGGAAAAATGGAACAAAAGAATATTAACATTTGAAGATAGACTAGAGTTAATAAAAATGGTTTTACTGCCCAAGATCTTATATATAGCCTTGGCAATACAACTGTTACCAGAAAGGAATATACTTAAAGAAATAAATTCAAGGCTAATAAAAATTGTTTGGTTTCTCAAAATAAACAAAATAGCTTTAATACATCATACCATGGAAATAGGGAGGATTAAGCTTTCCTGAAATAGAAACATATATAAAAGCATCAATATCTAAAACAATCTCACATTGGATACATCCAAATTACTCTGCAAATTGGAAAGAATTACTAACTGTAATACCAATAAATTAATTTGATTTACAAAATAAATTTCAAATAACAGATAATTTGTCATGGCATGTATTATGTATTAGTATGCAATATAACATAACTAAAGCCACTAAAATTCGTATGATTAATTATTACATTGACTCATTTAGGGAAATTATTAATGCAAATATAGATTTAAAAATCTGGTTTGATCTTTTAACACCATTTATAGTCACAAAGAACTTTCCACATAAAATATATTGAGAAAGTATTGATTCCTGGGAACAAAACGGATTTGTTTGTTGGCTCCAATGTATCAAAGAACTAAAAGTTTTAGATATGCAAGTAATAAAAAACAGTATACAAAATTCCACAACAAGACTGGATAACTTTACAGAATATTCTGTCATATTCACAATATTTAAGTAGAATAATTAACAATTCTTCATTTAAAGAAATACCTAAATTTACAAAATACATATATGAAATCATATATAATGACTTTGACATGGGAAACAGTATTTCAAAATTTTACAAAATATTGATAAACTAAAAAATAACACCTAAAACCTCATATTGGAAATATATAACAAAAGGACACTCAATACAGTTAACTGAAGATATTAAAACAGATATCTTATTATCAATAAAATGTACATCCTTTACACAATACTGGAAAGTATATAATTGGGAATGCTTGCACAGAGCATTCTTAACCCCAGACAGAATCAGTAAAATTAGTTCTTCCATAAAAGGAATATGTTGGAGATGTGAGCAAGTACACAATGCAGATTGGAACCACATTTTCTTTGTTTGTGTTAAAATTCAGCCATTTTGGAATGGTATTAATAACTTTCTGCAAGCTTTATTTAATGAATCATTTTATTTAACTAAAGCTTTTGCATTATTAAATGTGAACGAAGGTCCTCATTTGAATAGGTCAAACATGTATCCAGTATGGACTATGGACTATACTTGAAATTTCAAGGAAGTGTATAACAAGAAGATGGAATACAAACACAATACCAACTCTGGAAGACTTCTACAGTCTACTGAAGACCAATCAAGGATCAATAGTATTAATCTTAGAAAGGCTTTACTATAGCTAGACAATTTAGATCCTGTATCCCAGACCTAAAAAATGTTTTTTAAATTATAACCATTTGTTCCAATAATGTTTAATCAAATTACTCTTTAGAGATTTTTTTTTAAAAATCTGCCAAATCATTATTTTCTTAAAAAAATGTATCCGGGTATCTTACACTTCCCTATCACACATCTAGCATTAATCAGGTAAACCCAATAGAAACAAGTATGCAAATACTTCCATGCAAAAATCTTAAACCTTCTAGATGTTTTTTACTACTCTGGAGTTTAACAGATTACATTTTATATACATTTATTAACCAGGTAAGCCCACTGGACACAACGGGCAATTGTATGAGTAAAATGACTTGCTTAGAGTCAGACAGTAGGAAAAAAGAGGTGGAAGTAATTAAATCATGTACCATTTTGTCACAGGAAATAGTTAAGTAACTCTTCAGAGCTTTAATCCTCTTCTACAGTTATTTTTCCCCATTTTGTTTTGTAAATTGCCTTTGTATTGTCTTTTCCTCATCTTTTCTAACCTCTTCTGATTGATTCTTACAGTTACACAATATTTTATAAGGTGTACTAATCATCCCTTTTTTAACAGTGGCTTCCATTCTAGACTCATCTATAAACTTTACCAGAACTGGTCTTTAATGTAGCACTCTCCTACCTCTTTCTCTTTGTCTATAATCTGTTATCAATCTCTGATTAGAAGGCAGCATTTAAGTTGCCGCCAAAACTTTGCTTAGCCTTAACTTACTCTTTTCCCTTTCTATTTTGAGTTATTTGCTCCCAAAAATTTGGTTCCTTTACTAATTTCCTCACATGCATTCTAGCCCCTCTTAACTATTTTCTATATCCCTAGTTGCAGACATCCCTATTGGTAAACTTTCATTTCCCCATTCATGCTCTATCTCACTTCTTAGAATACTTTCTATTAGTTTTATATGATAGTTGTTATTTTTTAAGGGCTTGCATCTAACATCCTAGTTTCTCTTTATCTCACAAACTCTTCCCTGTTTCATCATAATCATTTTAACTTTGATTTATAACCTTCTGCTTGGTTTATGTATATGAGTCATCCTGGTAGCTTGAAATTACCCCTTTAAAATCAACTAACAAAAAGCCATCTTTTTCTCTGTGGAGAATCAGTTTATTCCACTTAACTCTTGTCATCTTTTCCTCCCAAATAACTTCCTTCAGCTGCTTATTGGTTGTCATTCACAATTTCTGCTCTGGTTTTAAAAATATGCTTAGCCTGTGTATAAGACTAAAGGAACAACATTTTTCACTGATTGTATCTTAACGTCTATTATCTATAATTTTTATATTATCTTTTATGAATTTTTACCACTTATCCTTAGCTGCCATAACAGAATCTTTTGAAATCCAAAAACCTACATACTTTATCTTGCCATGTCCAATGAAACAATTCATATATACGTATATAGTTTACGGATATAGCATTTGTTTTATTTCATTTCTTTTAGATCCTGAAAAATTTGAAATTGACCAAGGAAAAAAACAATATCATCTGAAACAAAGCCAACTTATTGATTACTGTGCTAGTTATTGCACTGAATTTCTGAATCCTAAATAACAGTCTGGAAAGAGGGCATCCCTTCCTAGTTCCACACAGCTCGACAGACAGGAACCCTCCCACCTTAATTCTTACCTCTGATCTTTCATATAGCCACCCTGCTAATCTTCTTGTTTTATTAGGGACCACCATTTCTACCACTGCCCTGCCCATAAAATCACAGCAAATTTTATTAATCACTTTTTCTGCATCAAAACCCACCAGAAGTAGTGTCATTTGCTTATACTCTGCTTCTCTCTGAGTCATCATTCCGCAATTAATGTTGTCAAATGTTTATCTCCACAAAACCACATTGATCCATATCCATCAACTTTGGTAATACCTTTACACTTTCTTAGTGAAGAGACACTTTAAACACTACATAATCATAGTTTAAAATTAAACTGGATCTATCTGAAACAGATCTGAAGCATCTTCATACTGTTTGGGATATACAACCCCCACAGATTTCTTCCAAGATGCCTGGTCTTCCCCTTTTAAAACATTGTTAAACAAAACCTGTCATGCCTTTACCACATTTATCCCATCTTCCAAAGTTCTACAGGAATGCTATTTATTTCTGGAGAGTTCCCTGTTGGTTGATTATACATCACAATTTTTATATCACCTCTTCTATCTTAGCTATTAATTTTACAGCTTTATTTGCCTCTTACCTTGGCACAATGAAGTTTTATATAAATATTTCCATTTGTGCATTTTCTTGGTTTTACCATTTCTCTGCTATATGCATTTTTTATTTATACAAATTTTATAACATTTCTGAAATGAGTGTGATACCAGTATTGGATCACTGGTTGTTTGTCTTGTCATAGGCTCCTTAAGTATGGTTACAAGTCTTTCTACTTTCTGTTGTCTAACTCACCATGATATAAATGTTGCACTCTATTATTAAAAATAGTTGCTTAACAGCAACATTTCTAAATGAATGCATGTTATCCAAATACTCTTATTTTCCTTTTACCAGTCTGTAGTTGCACTTCTTGTTATGTTAGAGTACCCTTCTTCTGCAGTACTTTTACGATTGTCAACTACTTTAAATACTTCTATTTCTTCTTTCCTATATCATATTTTCTCTTATTTCAAACATGTTTTTAAACTTTGTTTTTATTTTCTATCACTTACTAGTTATACCTTCTGATGTAATTTCTATAATCCTTAATCACTCTTGAATAATATCCACTACATATTCCTTAAACTCCTCTCTTTTAAACAGATAAGTAAAAAAGCAGCAGTGTCTCATTTTTACATCATTACAGTGAATCTTTATCTTATGTTTTATTGGTGCATGATGTGATGTTTTTATTGGATGAGTATCAAAGTTTTCAATTAAAAATACATGTTCCTATGAAATATAATTTCTGACTAGTCTAACCTAGTTTTGTATCTTGGGGAATAATATGTAAATTCTACCTGAGTTCCTGCAACTGCACTCACATCCTCCATATAATATATGCTTATATACTTCTTTAGAAATATACCCTCTTTTATTATAATTTCCCTTCTGGGTCCCCTTAATGCATCCTCACTATTGCAAACAGGTTCTAATTCTCACCCATGAAAATTATTCCCTGCTGAAAGTTGATTATTTCTCCCCATATTCTCTTAAGCTCCATAATGACAGTTTTGGGCAGAATATAAATACATTTCAGTGTCATTCTCATACACTGCCAATAATTCCTTACTACTTCCCATCTACAATTATTATTCTTTTTTCTTCATTTAGCCCTGCCAGAGCCCCTCTGTCAATCAGTAGTATTGCTTCCCTTTTCCTCTGTCCCTGATATCCTGCTATGTCCACCTTGAAATTCTCTGCTTGTTAAAGTCACAAGCTCATTTCTATCCAAATGCTTCTCCTGTAGCATTCCTATTTGCACTTACACTTCTTAATATAATATAATACTCTTTGCTTTTTGACAATAAATGTAAGACCATTAACAATGCAGCAACTCTTATTAAATCATATTACTCCTTTATATTTTACATGACAGCTCTTTTGAGGATATATTTCTACTCTGTAGTTTACATGCATACACTAATGTTTGGCAGGCTGATCTTGTATGTAGTTTCTTCTTCTCATCTATGTTTGACCTATGTCATATTTTCCCATATTTTTATCAATGAAAACATTCTGAAGGTAAAAACACTAAATACATTTTCAACCGCAAACCTTTTTAACTCACAACAAACTATACACACAATCTATATACACTTTCCAGAAAAGACATTTACTCATCCAAATAGAAGTAATCTCCACAAATTGCTATTGCATTACCTTTTCTAAAGTTAAGGTCACCTATGATAAAATACACACTCTAAAATTCTATTCTTCTCCCAGATGTGAAAAAAAACAACTTGCAAGCCTTCATCAAAAATTAACTTTTAGCCATATGAAACTGTGCACTGGCTACTCTTAAATAAATTAAATAATTTGGGTACTGTTATATTTAATACATTTAAATATTAAGCCTGTAACAGGGGCTACTACAGATATAACTATTCACTTCCCAAAGTATTAAACTTTATTTTCACTGATCTGATTGCCAATATCCAATTAAATGTTAATTACATTGTATCTTGTAGATCTCATGCAGAACACACTGTTAAGACCTCTCATGATTAATTGCTTACACCCATAGTGTCATTGTCTCCAATTAAAAGCAATTTTTAATGGAAAAACAGTTATTAACTTTGCATATTAAAGAAAGAACCCTTATAGATTTCACTCAGAACATACTGTTTAGATCTCTGAAATGGAAGGCAAGTGAAATCTATAATTTTCATGCTTTTCATAATTTCCTTTTTCCAAGCCTATTTCATAAAAAAATGTATCTTTAGTTTAAACTAAGGACATTAGTCTAGATATTCACCTCTGGAATTTGAGGTTGACATAATGGTTAAGGTGTTTTCCTCACAGACCCAAGGTGCAGTGCTTACTTCTCACCTTTGAAGGGGATATTGGCTAGGATAGAATGGCCTGCAAGGATAGCTAGCCTACTACTTAACTATGATCCCATAAAAACAGGGAAAACTTATATTCTAATTATACATATAATGTGATCAATACATGTTTACACCCCCAGCATCCCAAGATCACAACATTGTATTAATTAACTTTAACTTGCTTCTTTCCAGCATTCCACGCCTTGTTAGAGTGTAAAGCCTGGGTTCATTACAATAAAAACTCTCCACACCTCATATTTTAAATTTTTCAGACTGCATAATGTATAGCACCACTTTACATACAACATGCAATTTAAACATTGCATTTTAAGCATATATTAAAAAGAATACAAATGTCCTACTTATAAATATTTTTTATCCACTGCTTGCAGACCGACAGTTCACATCTAAAATACTGCTAATGGGTTGTATTCATTAATTTTGTATTGTTGCTAGTGTTCTTCCTATCAGTCTTGATCTCCTAACACCAGTCTCTTGCTTGACTCCAAGGTACTTCTGATATTTCTAGTCACCTTATGTGCTTTTTTCTGTTGATCAAGCATTTTCCTTTTGAACATGGACATTGTTTTCAATGCCAACATCTCCTTATTGGCTTTATTATAGGTTCATAGGTTCATATATTAGTACTAGGGTAACTGCCCTTGTGAGCCATTTTAAGCATAGCCAATTATCCCTTACGAGACTCAAACCCTGCACCTTCTGTTTGTAAGGCAAACACCTGAACCATTAGGACACTCTCCCAATCTGAAAACCAGGGACACATTTTAAACATTGCTTGTATAATCTTGGAAAGTTGCAACAATAGAAAGTTGTGTTACCACCATACATTTCATTGCTATGTCTTGAACCCAGGACCCTGTGCACTACAGTCAGAGGAACATACCACTATGCCATATTAGCTGTTTATTATCAGAAGATTAAAAGACAGACTCTCCTGCAGCTTGGTGGCTTGCTGTTTTTTGGCTATTTTTTCCTCTCCTTAGCCTGTTCTGCATAAGAAAATATCTTTAAAATATTGTGAAGATGTATATAGCAACTTGAATCTCACACCTGACACTCAACATCCCCATACGCCAGGATAAATTTTTCATTTGTCTGGTGTACCGCAACTAATTATTTTTTACAAACACTTTGACGTCCCTGATTTGTAATACTTTTGCCTTCTGCCACAGGTTGGGCAGAAGTAGCTCTTCCTGCTGATATGACAGCATCTTTATTGATATAGGTCTCAGCTGTTTTCTCATGGTCAGATTTGGAGGATGTACATGATGCTTCCTTTTGATTAATAAATCCTGGTGTGGAACACCTGTCCAGGCCAGTTGCTTATTTGTACTTTCATAAAATTAATAGTGTATATTCCTTCCAGTTTCCAACAACAAAAAATCATGTTTTGTCAGTGTTCTGTCTTTTAACTCTAGAATTTTGAAACAGCTCTTCCTGATAAGCCTGATGTTCAGCAAGTCTTTCATTCATTTCATCCTCTGAGATCTGCAGTTTTTGCAGCTCATCTAAATAGCTTCTATGTTTTACACCCTTTGCCATTTGACTTTTTAAATTCCTCTAGTGTCTCACTTTTTTAACACGTCTGAATGCATTTGATTCATCTTTTCCTCTAAATTACTGAAAGGCATCTGTGCATAGCAGGCACTCTCAGCAAAGCATATCTAAGGAATGTAAAGAATGCCTGCTAGAGAAGACTTAGAGACAATATGGATTGTATTGCAGTCATTGCTGACTACTGAGAGGTTCTAATTCTCAAACACAAAACAGAACGGATGAAACTTTGTAAGCTTAAAGCCTTTAGGAAGAACACATTCTCAATGTAATATACTGATTGAGTGAGAAAAAGTAGTGAAAGGGTTCTTCTGAAAAGCTTTGCGTTTTTTCTTTTTATCCACGACTCGTGTAATGTTACAGGCGTTCTTCCTTCTACGTTATTCCTGCAGGTTCTAATTCTCACCCATGAATGTTATTCCCTGCTGAAAGTTGATTATTTCACCCCAAATTCTCTTAAGCTCCAGTAGTTGACTACTGAGAGGTTGTTTGAACTGAAAACTGCTACTAGAGATGGATCAGTGTTGTTTAGTGGAGGCATCATAATTATAGGTTGTCACGATCAATTAATTCAAGTTATACTTTCATTTCAAAGATGATCTGTCATGCAGGACTAATGTTCATGGGTGACAACATGATGACCATCATACATACATAGATAAAAAGTGTCTTAGCTATTCTACCTGTGAATAACTCTCAACAGGGTCCAAGGCATGAAATCATGTTTAGTGTATTTCATATATTACTGTAGTCCTTATCAAAATGTGGCTTAGTTATTTCAACCACAAATAGTTCTTAACAGGATTAAGAGCATGAAATCATGTTTATGGTATTGGTATATAACTGACATAGCTATGGTTGTAGTTATAATATTTGTGTAATTGTACACAGTAATAGAAGGGTTTCTAGCCTTAGTAAAAATGGGTATGCCACATACAGACTATGTTAGTAATTGAGATTGTGAGTCATGTGGCCAGAGCTGGATCAGTTGGTCAGTCAGTCTATAGTAAAGAGATGAAGTAAAAACATTTCAGCTATGTCTGTGGTTGTACCTCTTTCAGCTATCTCAAACTGTGATGTTTAACCAGGTCTTTATTTACAGATCTGGCAGTTTCTCAGTATTTGTAAAAGAACAGATAAAGGCCAGAAGCTATTAAACAGCTCAACACTTAAACTTCCTTATACAATAATAAATAGCAGTGACACTGAATATAATAAATATATATAAATATATATAAATAATATATACTGAATCATTTATATAATGAATATAATAATAAAATGTACTGTATGCCATCTATGCTCCCCTAAAGTGAACAATGATTTCTTAGCCAAACTCTTAGAAGTCAGATTCAATGAGAATACACCTCTTTTTGAGATTTTATCAATTAAAACACTAAGTCTGTAAACTGTTCAGCATCATTAAGTACATTAAACAAAACAGTTTAGAACAAATAGTATGAAATTAAATTATGAGTAGTGTCTTAGATATACAGGTAAACCAAGGATCTTTTTGCTACCCACCATGACTATACCATCTGTTACTAGCACAGATTATTATAGCAGCATCATTAATGTAAACGTAAAAGCAAAACAGTCAGAATCATGTTAATTACTAGATCTGTTACATGAGCTAACATGACACTTATTAGAGTTATCATGTACACTTTAACAAGCATGTTTAGGAATCTGGTATAGGTCAAAGTAAAGCATATGAAATAAATATAGCATCACAACAATACCCCCTTTGTTGCTATAGATAAATATATATATATATATATATATATATATATATATATATATATATATATGTGTGTGTGTGTGTGTGTGTGTGTGTGTGTGTGTGTGTGTGTGTGTGTGTGTGTGTGTGTGCGTGTGTGTGTGTGCGTGTGTGTACTTTGAACAATTGGGGAAAGAGAAGGTTGAACCACAAATGATCAATTTGTCTGATACTGCTGTTCCCAATCTGTTGATCTTTGGATTTTGCTATCTATCGACCGAATAAAGGATTTGCTTTTATTTATCGAATTATTGTCTTCACTGACAGTCTTGGATTGTTTTGTTGATTTTGTGTGGTTTGCACTCAGTTTTCCACAAATGATCAATCTTAACCGATTGAAATTCAAAACATAGGCAAGCCCACCTGCACTCCCACACCCTCTACTACATAAATATACTAAAGCCAATATTGCACAACAGCAGGGAAAGGGTAAATTCCCATTCCTCACTGTACTGCAGCCTTCCACAAAGTAATGCCAGCATTCTGCATTTATATGACAAATCAATCACTTCTGTCAGTATTACAGACATTTGATATCTAGTGTTCCCATATATATATTTTTTTCTCCTTAATTTGGTTGAGTGCTACTAATGTTAACAGCTTTACCACCTGCCCAGTTTGATTGACAGGAAAGCTGTCATCTGTGTTGTGAGATCGATACAATACTGGTGTTGGTGGAAGTTGCCTTTTCCTCTGTATTGTACATTTGTGCTGTATGTATATATAATTAACTTGGGGTGTATGGGGTGCAGGAGAGCTTGTCCTGCCATACAAAAACATTGTGTTTTATTTGCATGCTCAAAGATTATGTCTCAGAGCATGTGCTCTGTGTGGTAATTTTTTTTTTTGATTTCTTTTTGGTCGACTTTTTCATGTTGACATTTTGTGTTCTCAATCTTTTTGAATATCTCTCTTCTTGTTATAAATGCATATATATATATATATATATATATATATATATATATATATATATATATATATAACAAAATTAACTTTAAAGAGCTTCATAATAAATCAAAAAAATTAGTAAAAAATGATAAAAAAACTACTTCTCACAACAATTACATACTTCAAGAAATAACCCTAGAAAATTCTGGAAATCAGCTTCTTCACTCCTTAATCCTGGGACACCACAAAACCCATCTCCCTTTCCTGACATAGACCCACAACAAATAACCCATATTTTTAATTCCCACTTCATAGAAAGCACTGACAATCTAGTCAGCAAACCCCAACTCAAAACAGATGACACCCCCAACAATAAGACAACTGCCACAAATTCAACCTAGAATGATCCCAGCATACACCCCCTCAGTTGGCAATTAAATAGATAACAACACCTTTAAAACCTGTACCTACCTCCCTAGTATTCAAGTTACTAAATCAACTAAAACCTTGCTCCTTACCTGCCGACAACCTCCCCTCTGAGTATCTGAAACTTGGTGCCAAGATAATAGCTTACCCTGTCAGTATTCTAATTAATAGATCTATCTCAGAGCCTATATTCCCTCAGATTTGGAAAAAAAACCCATTATAACCCCACTGCACAAAGGCTGAACCACTAACGACTTGACTAACTATTGTCCCATTTCCATTCTCTCTCCATTACCTAAAATATTGGAAAAATGTATACAAAGTCAACTACTAAAACACCTCTGTGATAATAATCTCCTTGCCCCTCAACACAGTTTTTGGCCTGCACACAGTACTATAATAGCCCTCTTATCTTTTACTGATGCTGTGAACAAGGCTTTGGACACTGGTCTAGTAATATCTGTACTCTTACTTGACCTGTCCAAAGCATTCGACACAGTATCACATACTAAACTAATCCAGCAACTTGCAGACTTAGGCTGCTCTCAACATAGCCTTACCTGGTTCTCCGACTTCCAGAATAACAGACAACAATCTGTTAAATGGTAAAATAACCAGTCTGGATATATAGTAAATAAAACAGGTGTCCCACAGGGGTCTATTTTGGGACCTTTGCTGATTAATGTGTTCATAAATTATCTTCATTCTATCTCTGCTCAAAGCTCAGTCATCCAATACGCTGATGATTCTACTATTATATCCTCCTCAAATAACTTCTCCAACCTCCAAAAAATAACATAAATGGCCTTTACAAACATAGAAACCTGGATAAATTAAGCACATCTTCTTTTAAATCCCCCAAAATCTAAACTACTACTGTTTCCATCTAAGCCACCTACACCTGATTTTACTATTTACTCCAATAACAGGACCAAATTTGAAGCAGTAACATGAACAAAATTACTAGGAATTACTATTGATGATAAACTATCCTTTGAGCAACGTATTCTAAACACAATAAAAACACACCTTGAACTAGGTAAACTTTACTGGCAGAAATCATATATGAATAAAAACCACAAAGATAAAATTGGAAAATATCCTCCTTCTCCCATCCGTTCTCTATGGCTGTCCCATTTTTACTAACTTACATTCATCTCTAAGCAACAAACTACAATCATGTTGCTACAAAACTGCTAAATTTGCCACTGGACTATCATATCAAACTCACCACTGTCAAGTCATCAAGGAATTAAAATGGCTTAAACGTTCCCATTTTTTTTATTATAGTCAACTTACACTATCCCATAAACTAATATGTAACATAGATAAGTTCCCTTCTCTCTCTTCTATTCTACAATTTTACACCCCCACCAGAAACCTTTGCTCCACCAATAAACAACTCCTAAAAGTTTCCAAACCTTATAAGAGGACCAGGCAAAGTCTGTGCTCACACTCTGTATCTAAACGATGGAACACCCATCCCCCCTTTATCACACAACTGGAATCCTTAAAAAACTTTAAACTCACTTTAAAAAACGATCTCCTTAATGAACCTATATGTTCATGCTTACAGAACCAAAGACCAACTCAAGCTTTGTCTAACATATTGAAGTTACATCTCCCATCAGAATAATATACTTCTATCCCTGTGAATATAATTGTTCTATACATGTCCCTCATAATCATAAATCTACTCATGTCACTGTGTGGACATGCACCATAATTTTGTCTACAAAAATGAACAAATCTGAATCCTATGTAAATATCTCTGTACTCTATGTTACTAATATGTAGAAATCATAAATGCCTTAGAATTGTATTAAAGCTCTACACTTGAGGTATTGTACTCTTTGTGAACTTGTACGAAATATTGGTTGCTGTTGTATATATAATATTGTCTTATATACTTCTTGATTTATAAATGGAGCTTTTCTCACTAAGCCTCCTCTGAAAATTTATTTTTTTGATCCAGTAGATGTGTGTGTGTGTGTGTGTGTGTGTGTGTGTGTGTGTGTGTGTGTGTGTGTGTGTGTGTGTGTGTATATATATATATATATATATATATGTATATATATATATATATATATATATATATATATATATATATATACAATGCAACAGTTTTCATTGTGCTCAAAAGTTTGCTCTGGCCATTTGGTACATGAACAACTAGTTCACCTACATGTACAGTATAACAACACCATTTTTAAGCTAAGAGAAAAAGCAAACTCACTCATTAATAAATTATCTTTCTGACTCTGTCAGTAGAACTGTTATGCAATAAATTATATATGCATGAAAGCAGCTGAGATGCTATCTTCAGTGACTCAAGTAAATCTCCTAAAGGTACTTTCAAAGAATTCTGCATTATTATGACCATCTGCATCCATCTGTATAAGCCAGTAAGACATACATTTATAGTAAGATTCCATTAAAAAATATTTGGTGTAATCACAAAATTAATATAATATACTACTGAAAAAGAGGTACCACTTGGCTTTAAAAATTACAGCAGTTATGAACACAAGTTAGATTAAGTAAAGACATATATCTGAGTGCTATAGACACAAGGGAATACATCCATTCTATAACTGCAGATAGAATAAGTGCAGTCACATATAATATAATAATATTAGAAATTGCAGATCCATGGGACCAAATAACATACCTGGAGAATCAAAGCAAATGTATGCAAACCTTCAAAGCTTGTGTTAAACAAACTCTTAGTAAGATGACACACCCATAATCTATGGTGGAAGACTATATTGATACCAATTCATAATACATGGGAGTTACGTCAGAATTAAAAGATTTTAATTCCATTACCCTGACCATCATTCTATGCAAAATCCTGATAAAAGCAATAATGCAACTTAATCGAAAATGTTATTTATTTAGTGCGTTTATCTATGGTTATATAGATGTATATGTAAGTATGCATGAATGTTTGTACAGATGTATTTATTTATATATTTGCATTTGTTATGACACAAAAGCTTTCTTTTAGATATGATCAGTATTTTGAATTTCATGGAATTTTTGAAGAGGTAACAGAAGCACTGAAAGAACTGATAGGGCGTATGACTTATCTAGTCATTACTATACCACTTGGCACTGTTTCTACTAGGATAATAACTAACAAATTAAATCCACAAAATATCAGTTCCATATGGAGTTCAGTTTGTAAAGTGCCAGTTAAGTAACAGGGTGGAGGCTACTTACCTAACCCAATACAGGGTGGATGTTACTTACCTACCCCATACAAGGTGGAGGTTACTTACCTATCCCAATAATAGTTAACAGTGCCATACTGCTGGGTGCTGTTACTAGGCACGTGTCTTTTTGGATAATTCTTCTCTGATGTAAACGTAGGAGCTCAGCTTTGGATAACCAACTATGCTGATGATTGCAATTTGGGTGGCATGATCATCTTAATGAAAGATGTGAAATTTTTTCACAGAAGGACTTAAAAAATACAAATGCATATCTTGTACAGTAGAAATAATGTCACTTTTGATACAGCTTGGTAAAAAAGGAATTATACCATGACCCCCCCCAAAACGTGCAAGCTGATTGGCCAGCAATCGAAAGTTATACTAATGGAAAAAGGCCGGACTTTTTCCAGTATAACTCGCTTTAAAACATTTGTGGAATAGCAATGGGTTTAACATATCGCAGCTTAATTTTTTTAAAATAAGCAATGGAGACCCGCTGTTTATTTTTAAAGTTCTCGCTATGTTAAACCCATTTAACATAGACATCCGCGGAAGGGCAGTAAACAGGCATTATATTATGCCATTATTTAAGAAACTTAAATAATGTCATGATATAATATAAATAATGGTGTAGGGGTGGCAACAATATTACCACGGGTTGGTTTCTCGCCCTCGGCCGCTTAGGGACCAAACCACGCCAACCGTGGGTAAATTTAGCATTACCCACACCCAGGCATGGGTTATTGCTATAATAATTTGTGATTTTCTATTTATCTAACTTTTACTGTCAAAGTTAGTTCCACTAGTTCGGTTTCCTCTTTTGAGGAAGAGACCCAAATTAATTATAATACTGACTAGGAGAAACTTGGCCAGGGCCCTAGTGAAATTTTCCTACTCTTTATGAGCATCAGACAATGCCAGGGGATGTTAATAGTGTTCAGAACATTAGAGGAGGACAGCAGCCATGGAAATGTAAACAGAGCAGTAGATTTTGAAAACAGTGGATTACAGAGGTCTGATTCTGTGCATGTTCCAGAAATATTGTCAGGAGGATATAGATTTTTTTAAATGATAAATAATTAGAAACCATATAAGAAGCACCTGCCATGAAGTAAAGTGGTGGAAAAGTGCTTTGCTAGTTCACAATATAAAATGGCGGTATCTTCTGTGTTTTCCATGGAAGAAAATGTAGCAAAAACAAATTTATCTGGACAGGGAAGGGCAGTATTATAACAGGAAGAGATACACTTGACTAATAGAATAGCTGGTTTTAAGGATGTAATCTCTGTCTAAGGACTTAAGGCAATACTGAGGAATGAATGGCTGAAGAAAGGAGAAGGCTGTATGCAGCAGTAATGAGATGAGCTAGAGAGCGCACTCAGAAGAAGCAAAGAATCAAAGAAACTACAAGCCAACAAAGAACCGTGAACAAAGAGGAAGGAGGATTCATGCTAAGTCTGCAAGTAAACAGTAAGAATTAAAAAAAATAGATGCTATTACCAGATATAGTATTTTAGACTATGAAAATTTTCCCTTAGTTTTTTATACTAAAGATTAATGGCATTGAATCACTTAGGAAAATAAACATTCCATGAGGTAACATTTGAGTCTTTCTAACTAAAACGTTTAGGTATGAATATGAGAAAAAAGGTTTTGCTGTTTGAAGAGAGTAAAGTAAACAAGTAAAAAAGTAATTTTTCACCCTTTTGGGTTTCAGGCATTTTTTAATCCTTTTGAAGCATCAGCTTCAAGGAAGTTGGCATTTCATAGTAAAAGCATCATATTTGTAGCCCTTGGTGAGTTGTTGAAGTTTTGCCTCAAACTGAGTTATAGATTCAATAGTATTTCCTGAATAAGAAGCAAACCTGCATATTTGTACTGTTTCTGTAAGTATAAAGTTAGAATGACTTTTAATGAGCATATCACCTACTGTTAATTTTTATCCCTACAGGGTTACTCAAGGCTCAGAAATTTGCCATGAAACTAGAATTCACAGCTCCACATACATGCAGATAAATTTCTTTGTTTCATCAACAACATTTCACACTATTCTTCCCAGGTCGGGATTTTGACATTAAAGACAGCCACAGCATCCAGAGTGTCCACTCATCTCATTCTTATTCATTTAAGTTCCTTGCAAATGTTTGGAAACCTTTAAGTTCGGTATTCCTTAAAAACTCATGACAACAAACAGGTGTTATATATTGAACAAAAAATGAAACACCTTTTTATAATTCATATGCCATTCTGACAAACAGCTTCAGTAAACATGAACCGGATCACACTACAAACCAGAACAAATGTCCAGTTGGTGTTGCACAGCAAGGGAAAGAAAAGGAAACTGTGGCAACGTTGACACAGTTAGTGTTAGGGAGTGGTAAGCCAGTGAGTTCCCATATGAAAGAGCAATGGATGATACAGGATGAAACTGAAGAGAATGCAGCAAAAGAAGATGTTTTGGAACTTTCTAGAGAATGCCCACAGGAAATGGAGAATAAAGAATGTGCCCTCAGTTTAGAAGAAAATGATCTAAGAGAAGAGTTGCTTGATTTAATAGAGACGGACAGACATATTAAGATCAATAAAGGAAATAGACTACAGAAAGTCAATAAATCTCAAAAAGTTAGAAATTTAATAAAACAAATGAACGCAGTAATTAGGACTGTTCATAGAGATTCATGCAATATAACAGAAGTAAACAGGATACATTACTATGCAGTTAAATTAATAACAGATAAAATCTTACCACAAAAAACATAGGGTAGTAAAGGAAAGGAAGGGGACAAATTGAATTCCATCATGGAAGTATCGAATAGAGAAAACTATAAAGCAATTAAGACAAGAAGTATCATTGAAGATTACAGACAAGGGAAGAGCTCAACAAAAATACTCAGGAAAATAGAGGTGATAAAATTAATGCAAATAGTAAACTAAAAATATCAGCACAAGCAGATAAACTTAGAAGATATGCAGAAATATATTAAGGAAATTTATAAAGGAAAAGTAAATTCAAAACACATTTTTCATGCCACTATTACCATGTAATATTGGTATAATTGCACTATTTATCATACTGGTGGACATTTATGCACACTCATGCATACGTCTGCACACTTTTATACATTACTAGTTTACTTCATCCACTGTTTTCTATATTTGTGTATGTTTTTTCTACTAATTTTCATTGTATGAACATGTTTTGGGGCTGTAAACATGAAAACTGTCACAACACTAATACAGATAGATGGATATTTACTAGATGATATTGTTATGCAGATTATTTTATATTTATAGTGTTCTAGTTAGATTATGTTAATGGTTAGATAGCTATGTATTTTTTCTTGATTTTAGTTCTTGTGAGAGACCTGATGAAGGCTTTATTGCATAGGTAGCCGAAAGCGATTTTGGTTAAAAGTCTTTTTATGTGTATTTTATGCTTTTCTTAATACCTGATTTTGGAATGTGGGTTACAAATATAGGTAGTGTTTTTTTTAACTAGAATTTAGTTTGATCTAATCAGTAGCAGTAGTGTATGTGTGGGGGTGGGTAATTGTTCTAAAATGCACTTTTACAGTCCTGTTTATACTGTTTTCCTTGAATAGGCTGGTTTAAAATTAAACAATACATACATTTTCCATTTTCTATATCTACTTTTAAATGTATAAAAGACGATCCCCGGGATTCAGTAAGGTTCTGTGCAGGAATAGCTTATTCCTGCACAGAAATGTCCATTTAAGAGCAGCATGGCAGCGCGCCATGCATAGTAATGAAGGTGCGCTGCCTCTGCTCCTAAACGGACATGGAGTGTGGACGAGTGCAGGGGGTGTGTCTGAGAGCAGACCTCTCACAATACACATGCCCCTGCACTCAAGAAGTGCCACTCAGCAATTATAATGAGCAAGAATGCTCATAGGAGGCTGCATACCTCCCAACTGTACAAATCATCACAGAATGTCCACATGTCATGCCCATACAGCCCCCGAATTGTCTTGGCAAATCACTGGGATGATCTCAGGATTGAAGTCGGTAAATAACGCATACATTTCAGTGTCCAACTTCAAATCCATCATACAAAATATATTAAAACAAATCCTGTTACCCTAGCAACTGTCCCAAGTTTATAAGAGCAATAATGAAAATATGTCCGTAGTTGTACCACAGTTTTTCAAGCTTTGTCCAGATAGTGTGCCTGAAGAGGTTGAGAGATATGGGGGTTGCTAGGATGTCTGCCAAATGTGCAGATGCATGTAGGAATCCAGAGCAATAAGTGAAACCTGTCCCTTCCAAGAGAAAATAGCAGTAGAGAATAATTTTTTAATAAAACATATTAAGTTTAATGGCAGGTGCGCGGGTTTGCCCTTTGCTTAGCTATGCATACTGTAGCTTAAATGGCATAAGAAGATAAATAGCAAGATAGATAGATGCAATTGACACAGTACTGCAATAGTATAGTGGTCCGAGTGTTTGCTTTGCAAGCAGTCATTCCCGGTTCGATTCTCACTTTAATAAATTCCATTTTCAATGTGAAATCACTTTATGACCATTTTTTGCTGTATAACCCACTAAATAGCATATATTTGTGAACTGAAGTACTGCATTACATGTAGATGTGAGGTGTCATTGTAATAATGTGGTACAATCCACAGATAAACAGAAGTGCCCCATACAGTATATGTACACATGAATCAGGGATATGAAATGAAGGTATAATGTGTAATGAATGATAAATCCAGAGAGTGTCCAAATCCGCCACTTTACCAAGAGCCATGTTTAATTTCTGTCTAAATTAGTGCAAGGATAAGTGGGAGTAAGCAGTTTTACGCAGTAGTAGGTGGGTTTAAGCCTGTTTGTGCAGGAGTAAGCAATGAGCACACAGGTTAAGCAATATTGAAGCTAACTCCCTGTAAGCATATTTAACCGGTCGTTAACATTGCTCACCATGACGTAAACCCATGCAAACCTGCTTACAACTGCTTAAAAGTGCCTTAATCACTCTGTATCCAACAACCGCCATTCTGTCCAGCAACAGATTAAACAGCCCTTACAGGTCTTGAACCCAGGACCCTGTACACTATAGTAACAGTATTTTACTAGTAAGCCATCACAGTAGTACATAAGATTGAGGTATCCCCCAAACAGATCCTCACTGTAGCAAAATCACAATTTACATGTGAAAGGAATCTATATAGAGTTTTATGTTGTATAACCTACTACATAACATAAATATGTGAACTGGACTACTGCATTAAGTCCAGATGTGAGGTGTCATTGTAATAAAGTGTTGAAATACACCAATAAACACAAGGACCCCATACAGTGTACGTACACATTAATCATGGATACTAAACAAATATATAACAATGAATGATGAATCAATGCCAAACAACAAATAGTGTGCAAATTTAAAATTAAGCAATGCTAAGCATTGCACACCCCTGCTTATTAGGTGTAAGCAATGTGTAGGCCAGCTAAATCAATCTGTCCATTGGATATACCCCTTTAAGTAATGTCATCCTTAGGTAATCAGGTTTGCCCATAGCTTTGCATTTTCAAAACCATCCAACCATGGCAAAGTGCAGGAAATCGGCCCTATTTAAACCCCACAGGTGGGAATGCATCTCATAACTGGTTGTAGCTTCCTCTTGTAGGCATTATGGCTGGTGTGGGTGAAGGATTGCGCTTCCAGGTGCAGCGCTGGGGCATCCAGGAGTCCAAATTCATGGCAGGACTCTTTGTTAAAGACCATGACCAGAGACTGCTGCAGGGCAGTACCAGGGTACCCAATATAAAGTGGAAGCCTGGGACCATCTCACCGTGACCTCACCAGTGCCACTGACATCCCTCAAACTGGTGAGCAGGTCAGGCATCACTATGCCGACCTGAAACGGAGGAAGAGGGAGTGCTTGGATCAGTGGATACAAGAAGCTAGGCAGATGGGTCATGTCCCAGCCATGTGTAAGTATCATTCTACTACATGTTTAATAATTGCTAGCTCATGTATATTATGGATAGGTATGGCTAAATATTCCTCTTATGTCTTTGACAGCAGCAGACGAGCGGGCTGTGAATCGGGAACCCCATGCCTGTAGGCTGCAGAGGCTGCATCACGAGGCAGGTTAGTAATAATCTTGCATGTACTGTCATAAGAAATAAATCTAAAAGTAGTAGAAAGTTAATTGCCAGTATAAAACCTGTAGTGTGTATGGATGGCATGTACTGAATAAACCAGACAATATGGCAGGAAGAGTCTCATATACGTTGTATGTAAATAAAAGGTTAACAGCCTGACAATAAATGTCTAACTGCTGGAGTGCTTTTATTTACTCTGGTATCATATGGTAATGTAGTGTTGCAATCTCTTAATAGTACTGTTGTATTAGGCACTGTTACCACACTGTGCTACATAAATAAAATGTGTAGGAATGTCTGTATATGACTGCTGTAATCACAAGGTCATATTGTACAACTGAGAGAAACTTAGACAGAAAACAGTGAAAAGGTAGGCAGTATAATCCAAAAAGCACACTCAACTGAAATGTGAAGTGTTGTATTTTTAGCACACACAGCCATGGTTCAAATCCTGGGAGTGGTAGTAAACTGTATGCAGAATCATACCCCACAACTGTACAGATATTGTCAGAAAGCCCAGATAATTGGTGTAAGTCCCCTGCCTGTCCCCCTGGCAAATCAGTGAGATGATCCTAGAAGTTTAGGCAGCAAATAATGACATACAACTGATTGTCAGACAGCATAACTGTCAGAAATATATCTATAAAAACAACCCCATCACTCTAGCAACTCACCAAAGTTTTTTGAGAGTAATAAGCAAAGTATGTCCTATCTCCACCCCCATGTTGTGAAGCTATGACCAGAGTGTGTGCAGTAACAGAGTGAGAAGTATGTGCATAATAATAATGTGGAATCTGGTAATATGTGTTTGGCAACATTCAGGTAGTGTTAAACATTCCCCCCACAGGTGTGTCAGATATGAAAACTGTGCCTAGAAATAAAAGATTGAAATCCTGGACTGGTGCTGTTTAGTCTGGTATTGTATGGCAGTGTTAGTGTTGCAGTATCTGTGAATAATAAGGTATTACTCCTCACTGTCATCGACACAGTGCTACATAATAAACCTGTCTAGGAAACCCTGTATAAGAGTGTTGTAATTACAAGGCCAGATTGTACAAACATGGGAGACTTATAGACAGAAATCAGAGAAAAGATACACAACAATATCTATATAGCACACTCAACTGTGATATACGCTGTTTTAGTTTTAGCAGACACAGTCATGTACGAATCTTGGGAGTGGTAGTAAGCTGTATGCAGAATCATACCCCTCAACTGTACAGATCTGTCCAGAATGTCCAGTTAATTGGCCAATATCTGCTGCCTGTTACCCTGCCCCACTAGCATATCAGTGTGATGATCTCTGACATTTAGGCAGCATTTAATGTCATATAACTGACTATCAGGCATGCAATTATTTGGAAAATGTATATGAAAACAAACCTGTCATTGTAGCAACTCACCAAAGGTTTATTAGTGCAATAGTCAAAATATGTCCCAGTTTCACCTGCATGCTGTCAAGACATGCCCAGAGTGTGTGCAATAAGACATGGAGAGGTATGTGCATAACATCAACCTGGAATCTGGGAATATGCGTAGAAACAATCAGGTAGGGTTAACAAACAATACCTCCACAGGTATACCAGGTAAGAGGTGTATACTGCAGGTAAAACACAGTTCATGTATATAGTTGTCTACAACCATACCACTGTGCAAACTAAGGCCATAGGGTAGTGTAATAATATCTGTAAAGTGCAGATCACAGCACTGACTAAGAAAGTAATGAGAACTTCAGGGATATACAAGTTGTTAACTGTCTTCTTTCTCTGCCCCACCATATCTGCAACAATAAACTAAATACACAACTCAATCGGTATGTGTACAATTAAATCTACTGCTGGGACATATGTCCTCTTGTTTGATAAATATTTAAATTTGTTTCTATGCATGTGCCATGTTGAAATACTCACACATTGGTGGCATGCTGCCATCAATGTACTTGCATGCTGTTGTAATGGCCACTGTGATTCCATATATGCATGTGTTCTGTTTGCTATACACCTGTTCCATATCTGGTGTTTTGGGTTAATGGGAATATCTATGCATGCTGTTATAACTAATCCTGGAATGTGTTAACTATTACTAACCCACATATGTTTTAAAATTGAAACACCATAGCATGTTTGGGAAGGCCGGTCCTAGTGGACCCCTCTCCCACCTCATCTGGCCATGGCACTGGGAACCAGCACATCTGGGGCACACACCGTGAGTGGGCACTGACAGGATACTGTCACCCGTCATCAGGTCCAGGGTCTGGTGCATAGCAAGCTCTGCAGGGAGTTTGGAGATCTGCTATGTCAGCTTGAGGGCCGCATGGCACATCTAGAGGGTCAGCCTGCCCCTCCTACCCAGCCCCCAGCACAGCCACCTTTGGGGCCGTGAAGGTGCAGTGGTGACTGCCTATGGGTGGGGACCTCAGTCCCACTATTTCCACTAGGGAGCTCATGGGCTTCTGACTTCTGAACACCCCTCCCAACCAATGTGTTTACCCCCCACATGTGTCATATACAGCCCCTGTATTCTGTCTTGTCTGTCTTGTCTGTTATCCTACTCAACCCACCTCCCCAAATATACCTACTATCCCTCCCCAACATCCCACTCTCTCCTTAAAAAAAACAAAAAGGAGGAATCTGTTCCCAAAACAAAATATCTCGCCTCATACATAGCTGTGCATTTCACACATGTGTCCACTGGACACATATAATCTGGTGTAATTGGCTTCACAACATATTATTGTTGTCCTCACCCTTCTTTCAGGGGTATGAGTGTCCAAATCAACTTCCAAATCAGTGTATATGTACAGTTGTTGCCGTAGAAGAAATGGGCAGCTATGGACCTTCCCTGCACACCCCTAGCTATTTTCCCTACTGTCATTCCCTCTTTGTGCCCCTTTTTCACCACTTTCCTATCAACCCTTTTTCTTTTCTTTTAAAGAAATTAGCATGGAGGTAAGTGGGAGTAAGTACTTTTAAGCAACAGTAAGCGGGTTTAAGCCTGTTTGCGCAGGGGTAAGCAATGCCTACACAGCATAAGCAATCTAGAGGCTAACTGACTG